>NC_061830.1:6319135-6331635 GCF_019202785.1 Penaeus chinensis
ATATGTATATGTATGCAGAAACACAAACACACAGCCACACGCGCGAGTGGACTGACATGCGCCAAACGACTCACGCAAACAAAAGTCGCACGTATAAAAAAGAACGCATAATTGCGCATAAAATTAGCGAAGGATTTCCTTTTAAAACGGCTGAAGAATACACTTTTTCGTGCAACCGATCAATAAATCAATATGGCGGCCGTGCAACAGTAAGCAACAATAGGTGTCGTTGCCTTTGCCCTGCAACGAGGGGGGAGGAAGGGGTGGAAGGGACGCAAGGGGGGGGGGGGGGGGCTCGGCCGCAATAGACAGAAAGGGAGAGGGAAAAGGAGAGAAAACAGAGGGAGGGAGAGAGAGAGAGAAAGAGAGAGAGAGAGAAAAGAGAGAGAGAGAGAGAGAGAGAGAGAGAGAGAGAGAGAGAGAGAGAGAGAGAGAGAGAGAGAGAGGAAGAGAGAGAGAGAGAGAGGTAGAAAGAGAAAGATAGAGATAGAGATAGAGATAGATAGATAGATAGATAGATAGATAAAGAGAGAGAGTGAAAGAATGAGAAAGATAGATACATGAATAGATTGATACACAAGAAGATAGACGGATAAATAGGTAGACAGAGAGATAGAGAAGGGGGAGAGGGGAAGTAAACAATAATAATAGTAATTAAGGAAAAAAACAAAACACTGAAATGTCACGTACAGTAGGCCTAAAAATCCATCACATTTGGAAAGACTATAATTTTGTTTTATCATCTACGCCTAAAGCCTTAGTCAAGGGTGATAATACATGTACACACACACACACACACACACACACACACACACATACACACACACACACACAGATAGATAGATAGATAGATATATAGAGAAAAAGAGATAGATAGATAAATAGATAGATAGATAGCTAGAGAAGCCGATACCAAGACCGAAAGAGACAGACAGACCGACAAACACAGACACACGGACAGAAGGACATACAGGCAAAAGCATTGACGGGGGTTGTAAAAAGCCACCTCGCTTATGATGATCCGAGGTCCTAACGGAATCATTAACGAGCAATAAATCATAGGTAATATACATAATTCACGCGGTCATTTGCATAAAAAATACACGACTTAGTAACTGATGGCATAACGTGCGGTGTACACAAACGTACTTAAGTTCAAGTTTTAAGTTAATGGCGTCCAGACCCAACTTGCATTCACCTGCTGTATATATGCCTCTTCATCAGTTCGTTGTATGTCCTTATTATTGTCTGATTTTCGTACTTATTTTGTTTTGTTTTTATTTCTTGTATTTTGTTTTCTTTCTTTCTGTTTTGTTCTGTTTGTCTTACCTTCTCTTTCTCTTTCTCTCATTTTCGTTCTCTCTGTTTGTTTGTTTATGTCTTCCTGAGTTTTTTTTTCTATATCTTTGTCTTTCTCTCTCTCTCACTCTTTCGCTTCCTCTCTCTCTCTTTCTCTCTCTCTCTCTCTCTCTCTCTCTCTCTCTCTCTCTCTCTCTTTCTCTCTCTCTCTTTCTCTCTCAATATTGCTTCTTTTCTTTCTCTCTACCTTCCTTCGTCCTTGTCTTCTCTTTTTCTCTCTCTATCTTTTTTCGGTTTCTTAGGCCTACTCGTTTAACGCCTTCTCTTTATTTCTTGCCTGTTATCATTTGCTCTTGTAGGCCCATGCGAGCATCACATTAAAAAAAAGCCAGGGGGTAGTCTTTAAAATTTTAATGAAAAAGTCATTAACTGGGTTCATTGCACTCATAACGACTGGGAGGAGATATATTGATTTAAAAAAATAAAAAAAAAAAAATGCATTAAATCGGCCAGTGTGCTGATGAACAAAGCATTGGATAATATTGCCCCCCTACCCCTCCCCCCCCCCAAAAAAAAGAAGATAAATAAATAAAAGAAAAAAAGGCGTATGGGAAACTACGTTATGAAGAAGGGTATCCGTTTTATGAGAACGACAAACGTACGACCGCATAAAGGAGCGCCTTCAGTCCGATACGTTTTGAGAGCGAGGAAATCCTGAAGCTGAAGTTTCGGGGTCAAATCTGTCTTTCGTGAAACCTGAATGTCACACTTTTTTTTTATTTGTTCTTTTTTTTTTTTTACACTTCTGTATTCTCTCCTTCCCTCTTTCCCTCTCCCTCTTTCCCTCCTCTCTCTTCACTCTCTTCTCTCTCTTCTCTCCCCAAACTCCTTCCTAACCTTCCCTCTCTCCCTCATCCTGCTAATCTCTTTTATTCATCTCTTCCTTATTAATTCGACAATAATATTAACACTTCCTCCCATTGGCAGCCATATCCCTGCCGTTCGTCAGTTCCCGCCTTTTCTCTCCTTCAGTCTATTTCATTTATTCTGTTTTTCTTCTTTTTCTTTTTATTCGTCGCTTCGTTGCGTCTTTTCGTTTGCTTGTTTTTATTCTTCACTGATATTCTTTTTTTGGATTCTTTGAAATGCGTTTGTTTAGATGTGGTTTTCTGTCTTTTGTTGTATATAAAGTACATATTCATAGCAAGTAAACAGTGAAATATAAAGCTCATATACTGCCATCAACGGTCCTTAACATCACGCTGTTCTCTCCACATTAATTAACATAAGAATGTTGCACAATGAAAGGCAAAGCAATCAAACAGTACTGATGCAATAACAAAATAAAACATTGTATGCTGTGCACTATTTTGTATACTGTTTTACTTCCATATTGCATAGCTTATGTATAACAATCTTTCGTAATTAAGAAACTGATCCCTCATAATAAGATAGTGATAAGTGATAACCCAGCATCAGGAAGAACCTTTAATAACGGGTTGTCTATTGAGTGACTTCATATGTTAATCTGCATTTCCTTATGGGCGAGAGAAAAAGATTGTCCACTTCTGTTTTTCAGTATTGAATGTTTTGTCGCATGTCTCTGTCTGATTTTTTATATGAATATGTGTGTATGCTTGAGTACACAAACAAATGGATATATATACAAATGCATATATCGGTACATACACACCAAGATAGATTGACACCCAAACACAAGCACACACACATACATATGAATATATATCTCTATATATATATATATATATATCATATATATATATATGTATATAAGTATATACATAAACATATACATATACAAACATATATACATACATATATATATATATATATATATATATATATATATATATGGGTGTATGTGTACATGTATGTATGTATGCACTATATGTAACGAGAGACGGCCAACAAATATTCACTTTAGTCCCTTTTTGTAACACTGTATTTCACTTCCTTCTAATTTCCTCACAGACGTCGCCCATTTACCTTCTGTTGCCCCCCCCCCCCCCCTCTTCCTCATATTTTTTCACACTCGTGTTACAACTGCCCACCCCCCCTCCCGCCCTCCACCCGCCCCCTCCCCACCAACAGCAACAGGAAGTATGACACCATAATCATGAGTGCTGCGTGATATATTGCTCTTCTGAGAGTGATGTACAGTACACCTCTTGAGAACACTTGTACTTCTTCCGCGTTTTTTAAAGTGTTTGTATCAGTCTCTGTTTACGTCGATTATTTCTCGTTATCTGTTTCGGTTAGCTCTTCGTGTTTTCTTCTATATTTATTTGTTTTGTTTTGGTTCTGTAAGTCGACGAAGGCTCAAGATGTTTTAGCTGTCCGTTTCTCTGTTCTCATCTATCTTTTTATCTTTTTTGCGTTTCTTCTAGTCGAAAAGTTCTGAAAATCTCGTCTATTCCTTTGCTTATTCATTCACTAATTTCAGAATTTCCTTCAGTCAAATACCTCTAAATATAATTTCCATTTTCACGCCCACTTACGCAACCATTTCTCCCTCAGTCGAGGAGCGCCAGAGCAAAACACGCGGTGAGTCAACGCGGGGAACAGAAGCGCCACTCCACCTAAGGGTAGCGCTTGCGAACTCCCTCCGGACAAGGGAAAGGGAAGATGCTGGAGTCTCGCTGGCCCATCACCCTTCAGGAAGAGAGAAAGGGAGCTCAGTCGAGGCGTAAAGGAGCGAGCGTTCAAACAGCAGCGTCCACAAGCAAAGAGCAATGAACTCTTTGAGACACTGGCGACGTGTACTAACTACTACTACTGTGTCTTTCGAGAGGCATCGGAACTTATACTGCCCGGGGAAAGCTTGCAGGTGTGAGAACCCGTTGATGTGCGTTTGTGTCTGTCTGTTTGTCTTTCGCAATCCCCTGATCGTGAAAAAATATAAGGATTCACATACATTGCTTCGGGAATTACGCTTGGCTGACGCTTAAAACAAAAAGGGTTCACGTAAGACGATTGAAAACCATATAAACTCTCATAAACTTCCTCTCTTTAGTTTTTTTTTATTTTCGTTGGTTCTACCTCTCGCTTTCGTGTTTATTCGCCTCTTATCTTCTTCCATTTCCTTTCTCACCTATCTCTCCCTTTCTGTTTGTTAGATTGACTTATTTTCCTCTCTCTCTCTCTCTCTCTCTCTCTCTCTCTCTCTCTCTGTCTTTCTCTCTCTCTCTCTCTGTCTCTCTCTCTGTCTGTCTGTCTCTCTCTCTCTCTCTCTCTCTCTCTCTCTCTCTCTCTCTCTCTCTCTCTCTCTCTCTCTCTCTCTCTCTCTCTCTCTCTCTTATTCACACCCCTTTCTTTCCCTTTAACCTCTGCCCTTATCTCCCCACCTGCCTTTCGTCCCTCCATCTCTATCTCCCAAGAAACCCAGACAGATGACCACCAGCACCAACACACAACTTGATCTTGTTTTATATCGACCCTGAAACTTTTCTCGTTGCAATGTCAAACAAAGTACGTGAAAATAACCCTATGTATTCTATCCTAGCAAAAATATCATTCTTAAATACGTATTCTATAACCCTTATGGACAAAAACATTAAAAAAAACAAAAAAACGATGGTGCTCGTGAATGGCAAAAGTGAACGAGAAACGAAGCTTCGAAACCTTTCAAAACAGGTTTTTTTTTTTTTTTTTTTTTTTTTTTTTTTTTTTTTTAATTGACCGCGACCTTACACCATATTCAAATTCAGAAACACGCCTTTCTATTCCTTATTTGCATTATTTCCTTTCCTTTCCTTTCCTGGCACTGATGAATTAGCCAACAAGGTTGTTAACGCTTAACGACCAAACGAGAGAAGGAGAAGTATGAACGAGACAATAAGCGATTTTCCCAATCACGTTATTTAGGGTTAACGACCGAAGGAGGGATTCGTTCGAACTGGTGTTTTTATTTCGATTATCTTGGTTGTTATTATTGTTAGTGTTGTTATTACTGTTATTTTCTATTTTTATTGTTTGTTGGTTTTGTTGTTATTGTTATCATTGTTACTATTGTTATTATTATTATTATTATTATTATTATTATTATTATTATTATTATAATTATCATCATCATTATCATTGTCATTATTATTATTATTATCGTTATTAATATTATTATTATTTTTATTATCATTTACTATTATCATTATTGTCATTATTATTATTATAATTATTATTATCATTATTATTACTATTTTTGTTATTATTATTATTATTATTGTTATTATTGTTGATATAGTTATAGTTATCATTATTATTGTTATTATTATCATTATTATTCAAATTATTATTTTATTATTACTATTATTGTCTATTATTATTATTATCATTATTATTATTATCATTATTATTATTATTGTTATTATCATTATCATTGTTATTACTATTATTTGTATTGTCATCATCATCATTGCCATTATCATTTGTATCATTATCATTATTATTATTATCACTATCATTGTCATTATTATAGTTTTATCATTATCATTGTTACCATATCATTATTATTGTTATTATTATTATTATCATCATCATAATCATTTTTATTTTGTTATAATTATTATTATTACTATTGTTATTACCTTCATCAATAATGTTACTATGCTAATTGATATTATCATTATCATTATCATTGTTGTTGTTATTATTATTATTATTATTATTATTATTATTATTATTATTATTAATTATTATCATCACCGTCATCATTATCATTAGGATGATGACCATAGTGATAAAGAACATAATGATTAGTGATAATAAAAGTGATAATAATGAGGATAATGATAGTGACAGTAATAGTGATGAATGACGATGATGATGATTACAATGCTAATTATAATAATAATAACAATAATAATTATATGATGATAATGATAACAATGATCATGATAACAGTAATAATAGAAATTATAATGATAATAATAATAATGATAATGATGAAAATATAATGATAATAATGAAAGTAATAGTAATAATGATAATAATAATAATAATGATAATAATAATAATGATAATAATAATAACAACAATAATAATAATAATAACAACAATAATAATAATAATAATGATGATAATAATTATAATAATGATAATGACAATTACAACACAAAAAGAATTCAGTTATATTTATGATAACAATAATAATGACAGCATTAGAAATAAGCATTAACACTGATAATAACGATAATATTGCAAATTTATAATGATGACTGTAAAGGTATCAATTATAATAATGATAATAATAATAAGTAATAATAGGGATAACATAAAAATAATGATAATGATGATAATGATAATGTTGCTAACGATAATAATGATAACGATAACAGTAATACTACTACTAATAAAAATAATGATAATGATAATAATAATGATAATAACAATGATAATAATGATAATAACGATAATAAAGTGATAATGATAATGAAAATGTTAATGATTATTGTAATAATGATAATGATAATATTGATTACGAAATCATAATGATAATGATGATAATAATGATAATGATAATATTGATAACAAAATCATAATGATAATGATGATAATAATGATAATGACAATTATGATTTTAGTAGTGATAACGACTATATAAAAACTATTGCTAATATCAATATTGGTATTGATATTTGAAAATAAATACCAGTAAAAAACTGAATTAATGATACTGAACATCAATAACAATTAATTTCACTAAGAACAGCTTAACAACACTATAACAACACGAACTAACATTTCATTCTTAAGAAACACAAATTGTACTGAGAACATATTTATTTGTTTTTATTTGTTCACATTAACACAGTTCCTAAGATTTATAGCAAAAGCATTTTTATTTACTCATTTTTATGAATTACTATATCACAAAAAATATCCATTACAAAAAGTTTAAAAGAAAATTGTTAGTATGCCATAAGTTGATTTCAAAGACAGGTGAATATGACAGCTTGACATGACACAAGATAGACTTTTATTACTCGGTAACGATTTTGACATTTGTGTTAAATTGTAGTCGACGAAATGTTTATATCATTATGTTAATGATTATTTTATTTGGTTTTCTGAATAGCATTGTTGTTGATATTGTGTATACATATGTATGTATATATATATATATATATATATATATAAATATATATATATTCACACACACACACACACACACACACACACACATATATATATACATATATACATATATATATTTATATATACTAACATAAAATACGCATTTATACATACAAACATACATACGCACACACACACACACACACAAATACACACACATACATACATACCACAAAAGTAACAATCCTCCTCCTCCCTCCCACCTACCCCCCCCCCCCCCCCCAAAAAAAAAAAAAAAAAAAAAAAAAAAACACACACGAGCGACCGCTATAATTAGCCACAAAGACGATGCAATGGATCAGCTGGGTCGAGGTTCCAGCGTCGGGATCAAACAACAGCGGCCGTGACAGCGAGGGCCAGCTGACGAGACAGAGGGCCAGGCACTGCTGACCTTCGCTGGCGGGGTTAAAATAGCTGCAAAGGGGAGGGGGGGGTGTAGGGAGAGGGAGGAAGGGAGGGAAGGGGAGGGGGAAGGGAGGGGGGGGGGGAAGGGAGGGGGGGGGGGAAGGAAGGGGAGGGGGAAGCGAGGGGAGGGGGAAGGGAGGGGGAGGGGGAAGGGATGGGAGGGGGAAGGGAGAGGAGGGGGGAAGGAAGGGGAGGGGGAAGGGAGGGAAGGGGGAAGGGGCAACGCCTCTCAAACGGGGAGTGGGGGGAGGTTGGGGTAAGGAAGGTCAAGAGTCAGGTAGGGGAGGAGAAGGGAGAGGAGGATAGATGGATGGAGGGACATAGGGAGGGAAGGAGGAATTAGGGAGGGAGGGAGGGAGGGAGGGGGGGAGGGAGGGAAGAAAGGAACGCTTTTTTTCACATCTTTACAAACTGTCAAGCTTGGGTCCATCTTTGACGAGGGATATGGTTCCCATGACAGCGAAATGATACAGAAATGACAGAGCGCTTGACAGTGCGCGTAAAGTCTTCATAGACGAAGAATGACATACAAAACGCCCCCCCCCCCCCAAAGAAAACCAATATGAACCCCCCCCCCAAAAAAAAAACAAAAAAACAAGAATTCTCCCGCCATTCTTCACGCGAAAGTTTGGAAAATCGTATCCAAATTTACCGCTATGTACACGTGAAGGGAAAACGAGCCTAGAGTATAATGACATGATTCACAAGGACACACTTAATCTTACACTGTAGTTACCTCTGACCACATAATAACACACGAAATGACTCTCATTGTATTACCATTAATGTTCTGCGTTAGAATGTAGTTTCATTACTTCACAGTTAACGGACATAAGCGAAAAGTAAATACGTATTTATTACCCGCAAAATTTAGAGAAATATACTTAATGCCTTCATTTACTGATGATATATGCACGTGTATTCATTTGAAAATTATTTTGTTTGGCTAAACAAGTGAAGGAAAATATAGAGTATTATTAGTTTTAGTGTCATGCAGTCTTATCAACAACCAAGAAAAACGATTGCACACGAAAATGAACAGAAAGATGATGAAGAAGAAAAGGAAGAAGAAGAAAAAGAAAAGAAAGGAGAAGGAGAGGAAATAGAAGAAAATTAAACAAAAACATAACAACACAGACAGACGAAATCCAAGAAAAAGAAAGAGACGAAACGCATTTATTTTTGAACGAATGAAATGAAAACAAGATCGAAAGGAAACTGAATATATAAAGAAAAAGGAGAAGTAGGAACAGAAGAAGAGGAGGAAGAAGAAAAAAACAAGCAAATGTGAATATATGAGATAAAAAATAAAAAAACCCGAAACAAGCAAAGATTAAAAGACGAAGGAAGACGAAAATAAATCAAACACATAATCACACAGACAAACAAAATCCGAACCAAAAGATATAGCACAACACTTTTTTTTCTTCTTTCTTTCTTTCTTTTCCTTTTTTTTTTCTTTTTCTTTTTTGTTAACGCACGAGATAATAGGGCAATTTAACCCTCGGCGACTGAGTGACTCTAGGGCAGGGCGAGACACCGACCCAACACGCCACCTTGCGTGTGGTTGGCGAAACAAGGTTGCTTTGTCTGTTAAAATAACCGGGCTGTTTAGAAAAAAAAAAAAAAAAAAAAAAAAAAACTTGTGTAAAGTAAAAATAAAATAAAAGAAAATGAGAGAAAAAAGGTTGATTTTAAAATGTCCTCTCGTTTTTATTATTATCATTCGCTTCCTCACGTGTTTTAGGGGTGTGAGACAGACAAGGTGAGGGGGGGGGGCGGAGGTGGGGGAGGGGAAGGGGTTGGGGGGGTGAAGGATGTATAAGGGGGGAGGGGGAGGTGCAGAAAGTCTATTGTTAGAATTCCTTTGTTAACGTCTTATGCTGATCGCTGTTTGGGCTTCTAAGAACGCACTTGATGCCATATACAGATCCCGTGTTTGCCTAAAGGAAATTTATTTACGGAAGGGAGATGGGAAAACAAAGAACAGGAAAAGTGACTGGATATCTAAATCAGATGTTGCAAAAAAAAAAAAAAAGAAGGAAAAAAAAAAGAAAAGAAAAAAAATGAATCTAGCTGTTTATCTATCTGTCTGTCTCTCTCTCTCTCTCTCTCTCTCTCTCTATCTATCTATCTATCTATCTATCTATTTATCTATATATCTACCTATCTATCTATCTATCTATCTATCTATCTATCTATCTATCTATCCTCGCTACATAACTATATCATCAAGAGAGAAATTCAGAGGGAGAAACCTTGAAAGAAAAAGAAAAGGGGAAAAGGGAGAAAGAGAAAGGAAGAAAAATCGCTAAAACTATGCAAAAGGAAAGAATGGAAAAAAAAATGATATTCTAAAAATTATTTCGTCAAACAGAATGAAAGAGCAACAGGAGAAGAAGAAGTAGGAGTAGGAATAACATTAGGAATAGGAGGAGGAGGAGGAGAAGAAGGAGGAGGAGGAGGAGGAGGAGGAGGAAGTGTAGGAGGAGGAGGAGGTGTAGGAAGAGGAGGAGGAGGTGTAGGAGGAGGAGGAGATGTAGGAAGAGGAGGAGGAGGAGGAGGAGGAGGAGGAGGAGGAGGAGGAGGAGGAGGAGGAGGAGGAGGAGGAGGAGGAGGAGGAGGAGGAGGAGGAGGAGGAGGAGGAGGAGGAGGAGGAGGAGGTGTTGGAGGAGGAGGAGGGGGTGTTGGAGGAGGAGGAGGGGGTGTAGGAAGAGGAGGAGGAGGAGGAGGAGGAGGAGGAGGAGGAGGAGAAAGATGAGAAGGAAGACGAGAAATAAGAGGATTAGTGATTCCCCTCTCCCCCCTTCACCTCTCCCCCCCTCCCCTCTTCCCATCACCTCCCCCCCATGGAAACAACCCAATATCCCCCTTCTTCCTTCCCTCCACCCCCCCTCCCCCCGCCCATCATCGGTAAAAAAACAAAACGACTAACGAAAGCGTGCTGCCTTCAAGTTAAAAAAACAAAAATCCTGATGTTTACACCAATATATAGATCCACTTTCCTGCGAAATGCTAGCCCACTATGGGTCTTACCTGGATGGGATAGGGAAGTGGGGGGGGGGGGAAGGGGGGGTAGAGGCAAGGGGAGGTGGTAGGGGTAGAGGAAAGGGGGGAGGGGAGGGGGGAAGGGAGGGGTAGAGGCAAGGGGAGGTGGTAGGGGTGGAGGAAAGGGGGGAGGGGAAGGGGGAAGGGAGGGGCTAGAGGCAAGGGGAGGTTGTAGGGGTGGAGGAAAGGGGGAGGGGAGGGGGGAAGGGAGGGGTAGAGGCAAGGGGAGGTTGTAGGGGTGGAGGAAAGGGGGAGGAGGGAGGGGGAAAGGAGGGGTAGCGGCAAGGGGAGGTGGGAGGGGTGGAGGAGAGGGAGGGAGGGGAAGGGGGAAGGGAGGGGTAGAGGCAAGGGGAGTTGGTAGGGGTAGAGGAAAGGGGGGAGGGGAGAGGGGGGAGGGAGGGGTAGCGGCAAGGGGAGGTGGGAGGGGTGGAGGAAAGGGGGAGGGGAGGGGGGGAGGGGCTAGAGGTAAGGGGAGGTGGGAGGGGTGGAGGAAAGGGGGAGGGGCTAGAGGTAAGGGGAGGGAGGGGTAGCGGCAAGGGGAGGTGGTAGGGGTGGAGGAAAGGGGGGAGGGGAGGGGGGGAGGGAGGGGCTAGAGGCAAGGAGAGGTGGGAGGGGTGGAGGAAAGGGGGAGGGGGAGGGGGGAAGGGAGGGGTAGAGGAGGTGTTATGGGTTGAGGAATGGTAATGGGGGAGGGGAGGTGGGGGGAGGAGGTAGGGTTAGAGGAAAGGTGATGGGGGAAGGGAGGAAGACAGGGGAGGGGAGGAAAGGGGGAGAGGGGAGGGGGAAGCAAGGGGTGGAGGGATAGGTGGAGGATAAGGGGGAGGGGAGGGGGAAACAAAGGAAGAACTACTGGAGGGTAGAGGGGAAGGGAACGAGAAGGGGAAGAAGCAAGGGGTGGGGGTGAGGGGAAGAGAAAGAGGCAAGGGGTGGGGGTGAGGGGAGGGGAAAGAGGCAAGGTAGGGAGGAGGATAAGCAAAGGAGAAACAGGAGAAGGCAAGAAGTGGGTGTGAGGGGGAGGGAAAAGTGAGAGGGTGGAGTGGGGGCGGCGGACGGGGAGGGGGAGGAAGGAAGGGGGCAAAGGATGGTAGGGGAGGGAGGGAAGGACGGAGGAGGGTGAGGAGGAAGTGAAGGAGGAGAGAGGGGGGAGTGTTAGCCTTCGTGACAATCCAGCCCTACGAAAACATGACTCTGACGTCATCCCCCTCTCCCCCCCTCCCCTCCCTCCCTCCCCTCTTTTACTCCCTGCCCTCCCCTCCTTCCCCTCTCTTATCTCCTGCCCTCCCCTCCCTTCTCCTCATCTCCCCTTCTCCCCAAACCTCTATTCCTCTCCCTGCTCCCTTCCCTCACTCCCTAACCCTCCCTCACATCACCCCCCCCACCCCCCCACCCCCCGATCGAAGAGCTGACGCATGGCGAAATTCCAAGACATATTAAATCGCAGACAGATTCCATTATTAATTATACAAGGCAGGCACACGCATGCTGGAGGGTAGGGAAGGGGTGGGGGGGGGGCATGGGAGGGGAGGGGATGGGAGGGGAGGGGAAGGAGAGGGTTAAGGGGAGGAGCTAAGGAGGTAAAGTAGGGTAGAGGGGAGGAG
>NC_061830.1:6346635-6349135 GCF_019202785.1 Penaeus chinensis
TAATGAATAATGATAACGAAGATGATGATGATAATATTGATGATGACAATAATAATGAAAATGACAACAAATCTTTAGAAATATATAACAATGATAATGATATTAATAATGATAATGATGATGATAACATAAAGATGATGATGATGATGATGATGATGATGATGATGATGATGATGATGATGATGATGATAATACTAATAATAATGATAATAATAGTAATAATAATAATAATAATAATAACTATAACAACGATAATGATATAAATGACATTAGTAACAACAAGAATACATATGGTAATACTAATACTACTTTTACTAATTATAGCAATGATAACATAGTAATTAATTGATAATAATAATAATAATGATTTAGTTTTATTCCATTTGTTGCAATGGCTAGTCTTGGTGTGACAGGCTGTCTGTTATATCTTGCTTCTAAATTACCCGCTGTGTGCAAGGAATGGCCGGGGTTACCATCCACTGGCGGCGAGGGATTTTAACGCAGGTCAGCCAGACGAGGTCGCTGCCGCTGCCCCGCACAGCACACAGTAATAGTAACCTAAGTAAATAAAACCATGATAATAGAAACAAAATATTAATACCAGTCCCCATACCTAAGGATGCTTACAATTATTAAGTTTCAAGTTACAATGATTCAATTTCAACTACAAACTATGATAATAGCGGTAAAATGGTACGTAACACATACGTGTGTGTGTGTGTGTGAGGTGGAGAAAGAGGGAGACAGAGAGAGAGAAAGAGAGAGAGAGAGAGAGAGAGAGAGAGAGAGAGAGAGAGAGAGAGAGAGAGAGAGAGAGAGAGAGAGAGAGAGAGAGAGGGAGAAAGAGAGGGAGAAAGAGAGGGAGAGAGAGAGAAAGAGAGAGAGAGAGAGAGAGAGAGAGAGAGAGAGAGAGAGAGAGAGAGAGAGAGAGAGAGAGAGAGAGAGAGAGAGAGAAGAAGGGAGAGGTAGGTAGAGTTGATAGATAGATAGATGGGAGAGAGAGAGAGATAGAGATAGAGATAGAGAGAGAGAGAGAGAGAGAGAGAGAGAGAGAGAGAGAGAGAGAGAGAGAGAGAGAGAGAGAGAGAGAGAGAGAGAGAGAGAGAGAAAGGGAAACTTATCCAAACTGTGAAAGTACACGCAAAATAACTATACACCATATTTCCCAACGATAAGATTCCGAAGAACAATCACTCCGAACGAATTAACCTCACTCATCAATTTCCTTCTTCAATCACTCCATCAAAAACATCGCATTTAACTCTGACTCCATCGGATCGAAGAGCAGCATGGGTAGCCAAGGCGCTTCCAATGGCCGTTACTGCATGTAAACAAACCCAAGGGACCGGGAGGATAAAGTAAGAGTAACTTCCGCCCTTTGTGTAACCGACCCGTCAGCGCCCAAGATTTACTATGGCCGGTAACTTTTAACTACCGGTTCTGTCTTTACAAGTATTTCACTTGTTATGATTAGCCGTGGGATTTTTTCCATTGGAGTCTCGTGTTATTTTTGAAAATTGCATTGTCTGGTTTCGCGAAATTGGTGGTAAGGTTGGTGTGTGTTTTTGTTGTTGTTTTTCGTGTGGACTTTCAGCAAAGAAGCAAAACGTTTCGAAAGTGAGAGCGACCATAGTCTGTCTCGTTCAGAAGTGACGGAACAGTTTTCTAAAATAACCGACCGGCGCTGGGGGGTCGGTCGGTCGGTCTGTCGGTCACGTGAGTAAATGTGAGTTCCCGCGATCTCTTCCTTTCCCACGGCACCGGTGTTTGTCCCTCACCCCCCCCCCCCATCCCCCTCACCTCCCTTTTCCCTCCCTTCCTCCTTCCCTCCCTCCCCTACCCCTCACCTCCCTTTCCCTCACTCGCCCTTCCTCCTTCCCCTTCTCCCTCACCTTTCTCTCAATCTCTCCCTCCCCCTCACTCTCTTTCCCACACTCTCCCTCTCCCCCATCACCCCTTTCCCTCACTTTCCCTCTCCTCCTCATCTCCCTTTCCAGCACCCTCCCTCTCTCCCTCCCCCCCTTCCTCTCTGCCAACCACCCTCCACCCCTTCCTCCTTCTCTTCCTTCCTTCCTTCCGCACTCTGTTATCACTTCCTCTTTCCCTTATGCGTACTTCCGCGACCTCCTAACCTCACCCCCCCCCCCCATTCCATCCCATCCCCCTTAGGCCTTTGTTTTGAAAGCAAACCAAGCACTGACAGATTTTCTAAACCTCCACAAAGGCATTTTTTTTATTCCGTTGCTCCCGACCAATATATAATAAATTCCGTGTTCAGTGACTGTCATCAGTTTCAGTTTCAGTAATTACTAGTTAGGAATAGTTTAATGGTGTTCATAGTTATAGAACAAGAACACTTCATAGAAGGATTTCAATTTATTGATATGTGAGAAATAATTATATGTAGGTCTGTAGTTGAGATAAAATTGATATTAATTCGTCAAAATTTTCCTAGTGCTACATGCGCCCCCCCCCCCTCCCCCTCCCAGGGTCCCAGGCT
>NC_061830.1:6377203-6379703 GCF_019202785.1 Penaeus chinensis
ATTATTGATATTGTTATTGCTATGATCACAATTTGATATCATTGTTATTATCATTATCATTATCATTATTATCATAATTATCATCATTTTAATTGTACTACTACTACTACTACGGATAATGATAACAATGTTATTGATAATAATAATGATAATAATAATTATTATTATTGTAATTGTTATCATTATCCTTGTTATTATTATTATCATCTTTATAATCATCATTATTATTATTATCATTTTATTGATATTGATGTTATTGATATTGATATCATTATCCTTATTATTCTTATTATCCTTATTATCATTATTATCATTATCATTATCATTATTATTCTGATCCTTTTCTTAATTCAATTTTTATTTTAATTTTCATTCTTATCATTCTTACTTTTTTATCCACTTATTTGACCCTCTGTGTGTACGTGTGTGCGTGTACGTATGTATGTGCGCGTCCGTATGTAAGTGTGTGAGCAAGCGTTCGTTATGCCAATCTCTCCTTCCTTTCCTTTCCTCTTCCTTTCTCACACACTATCGTCGAATCTCTGCTCCCCTCCCCCCCCCCCCCTCTTCCTCTATCCTGCCTCCCTCATTCACACCCTTCCTTCCCCTCCTCCCTCCCCCCTCCCCCCCTCTTCCTCCCTTGTATAAATAATCTCGGTTTTATTTTTGACCGGAAGGAACTCGCAGGGAAAAGTGGGGTGTGGGGGGTAGGGAGGGAGGGAGGGAAGGGGTGAAGAGGGGGGGAGGGGAAAGGGAGAGAGGAAGAGGGAAGAGGTAAAGAGGAGGGAAAGGAAGGGGATGGGTGAGGGGAAGAGGAGGGGAGGGAAGGGGATAGGTAAGGGAAAGAGGGAGGGGGAGTGGAGGAGGAGGGGAGAGGGAGAGGGAAAGGGAGAGAGGGGTAAAGGGAGGAATGGGATGATGAGAGAGAGGAAGAGAGGAAGAAGGTGGAGAGGAAGGGAGAGGAAGGGGATGGGGTGAGGGGAGAGGGAGAGGAAAAGGGAGTGGGGGAGGTACTAGGGTAAGGGAAAAGGGGAGGAGAGGGGGTGAAGGAGGAGGGATGAGTAAGACGAGGGAGAATAGGAAAAGGGAGAGGAAGAAAAAGAGGGGAGGAGAGAGGAAAGGGATAAAGGGAGGGATAGGACAGAATGAAGAGAGGGAGACAAATTACGAAAGGAAGCATAAGGAACGAAGAGAGGAGAAGTGAAAGTAAATGAGAGGAAAGAAGGGGAGAGAGGAAAGCGGGGGGGGGGGGCAGAGAGGAGGCAAAAGAAAGGGGGGGGAGGTAGAGGGTGGGGGGTGACAGGTCAGAAGGCGTGGGAAATAAGAAAGACGGAAAAGGGAAGAAAGAAAAACCCGATAAAGAAGATGATAAGGAATAAGTAATGATGACGCTCATAGAAAGAAAGAAAGAAAAAAAACGATTAATATACATGATAAATTGCAAAAAAAAAAAAATAAAAAAATAAGGAAACCAAAAGAATGAACGGAAACAAACAAACAAAAAAATAATGCTAATATTTAGAAAAAAACGAACGAACGAACGCACTAATAAACATATCGATAAAAAATACGATAAAATACATAAAAAAACATGAAATTAAAAATAAAATGGATTAACGATAAATGAAAAAGAATAAAAAAGGACAGAAATCATGAGAAAGAGAAAATACGAAGGAACGGGCGTAATGTATTCACGGAGAACGGTTAGGAACAGGGAGCGAATGGAGGGAATGGGAAATTGATGAATAATACTGGAAAAAGAGGAAGGGGGAATAGGACAGGAATAACATCGCCACGCCCTCGCCACGCCTATACGACGCCCACGCCCGTGAACACATACACGCACACACACATACATTCACACACACACATACAGACACACACGCACACGCACGCACACGCACACATACACACGCACACACACACACACACACACAAACAAACAAGCACACACATACGAACACAAACAAACAAACATACAAACAAACGCCCACGCAGAAACACTCAGAGAAACGGTCATGGAGACAGGTATGCTGATTTATTTTTTAAAAGTGTGTCAGTAGTGTCTCGCTCCCCCCCCCCCCCCTTCTCTCTCTATGAACACACACACACACACACACACACACGCACACATATATATGTATATATGTTTATATATATGTATATTTATATATACACTCGTATGTCCGTATGTATATATATATATATGTATATACATCTTTATCTGTGTATATATCTAATTCTCTCTCTCTCTCTCTCTCTCTCTCTCTATGATAATAATAATAATAATAATAATAATGACAGTAATAATAATGATAATAATAATGATAATAATAATTTTAATAACAATAATGATAGTGATGATAATAATAAAAAAAATGATAATGATAATAATAATAATAAAATAATAATAATAATAACAATAATGATAATAATAATACTAATGATAATAATAATAATAACAATAATGATAATAATAATAACAATAATAATAATAATA
>NC_061830.1:6427203-6432203 GCF_019202785.1 Penaeus chinensis
GGTAGGGTTAGGGAGGTTGGGTGGAAAAGGGGGAGAGCGGTGGGTTGGGGGGGAGAGTGGGGTAAGGTGGAATGGATGGGGTGGAAGTGGAAGGGGTTGGAGGTAGGTAGGTGGAGGGTGGAAGAGGTGGGGGGGGAGGTGGATATGGCGGAGGGGTCAGGAGAGGTCGGGGGTAGGTGAAGGGAGGGTGGGGTGGGTAGAGTAAGGGAAAGGGGTGAGGGGTGGACGGTGTGGTGGAGGTGGTGAGGGGGGTGGAAGGACGGTGGTGGGGGTGGAGGGGGGGTGGGGGTAGGGGGGGGTAGGAGGTGGGTGAAGGTGGGGGGGGTTTGTATAGGGGATAGGGGTGTGGGGTGGGAGGAGTTGGCGTGGGGGTGAGGTGGGGGTAAGAACGGGACCCGGGGTGGGGAACTGGGGGGCGGGGGGGGGGGAGGGGATGTGGGGTCCGATGGTAGGTGGCATGGGGGGGTAAAGGATTGGGAAGTGTGGACGGGTAGTGGGCGAGGATGGGTATTGGTGGATTTGCGGGGGGGGGGTGGAGTGGGAGCGGAGGTGGGTGGGGGTAAGAGGGGATGGGGGGGGGGGGGGGGGTGGAAGAAGGTGGAAGGTCGGTGTAGGAGGGGGGTGGATTGAGGGTGGAAAGGGGGTGGAAGGTGGAAGGCAGTGAGGAGGGGGGGGGGAGGAGGAGGGGGGGGGGGGAGGTGGAGATGAGCAATGTGGGGGGGGAAGGGGGGGGTGGGGCGGGGGGAGGGAGGTAAAGGTGGGGGGGGAGGGGGAGTGATGTGGTGGAGGGGTTGGAAGAGGTGGACGGTGGGGGGGTGGGTGGATGGTACTGGAGGGGGGGTTGGGGACGAGGTGGGGGAAGGGGGGGGGGGGGGTGGTGGTGGCGGAGTGGGGAAAGGTAGGGGTGGAGGGGGTGGGGTGGATGGTGGGTGGTAGGAAGGTAGGGTGGGAAAGGGAGGGGGGGAAAGGGGTTTGGGAAAAGGGAGGGGGAATGGGGAGGGGAAAAGGGAGGGGGGGAAAGGGGGGTGGGAAAAAGGGGAGGGGGAAGCGGCAGGGGGAGGGGGAAAAAGGGGGGGGAACGGGGAGGGGAAAAGGGAGGGGGGAAAGGGGGAGGGGGAGGGGATAAAGGGAGGGGGAAGGGGAGGGGAAAAGGGAGGGGGAAGGAGAGGGTAAAGGTAAGGGGAAGAAGGGGGGGGGCGAGTGAGAGGGGTAGGTGAGAAGAAGAGAGGGAAGAGGGGTAAGAAATGGGGAGGGGGTGAGGGAAGGGTGATGGTAAGGGAGGGGAAGAAGAGGAAGGAAGCGGGTGAAAAGAGTGAGAAAGGGAGTAAATGAGGAGGAACGAGGGAAAAGAGAAGGGGAAGATGGAACGAATGAGAAAAGGAGAAGAACGGGGAAGAAGGAGAAAGGAAGGGGAGAGAAAGGGATGGGGAGGAAGAGAGGAGGGTGACAATTGGAGGGAGAGTGAGAGAGAGTGAGAGAGAGGGAGAGGGAGAGGGAGAGAGGAGAGAGGAAAGGGGAGAGAGGAGAGAGGAGAGGGGAAGAAAGAAGAGAGGAGAGGGGAAGAGAGGAGAGAGGAGAGAGCGAGAGAGGAAAAAGGAGAGGGGGAGAGAGGAGAGAGGAGAGAGGAGAGAGGAGAGAGGAGAGAGGGAAAGAGGAGAGAAGAGAGGGAGAGAGATAAGAGCGGAGAGAGGGGGAGAGAGGAGAGAGGAGTGGGAGAGAGAGGAGAGAGGAGAGGGAGAGAGAAGAGAGAGGAGAGGAGGAAAGAGGAGAGAGGAGAGGGGGAGAGAGGAGAGAGGAGAAAGGAGAAAGAGAGAGAGAAAGAGAGAGAGATAGAGATAGAGATAGATAGATAGATAGATAGATAGATAGATAGATAGAGAGAGAGAGAGAGAGAGAGAGAGAGAGAGAGAGAGAGGAGAGGGAGAGAGAGAAGAGAGGAGAGGGGAAGAGAGGAGAGAGGAGAGAGGGAGAGAGGAGAGAGGAGAGGGAGAGAGAGGAGAGAGGGGAGAGAGGAGAGAGAGGAGAGGGGATAGAGAGGAGAGGGAGAGAGAGGAGAGAGGAGAGGGGGCAAGAAGAGAGAAAAGAGGGGAAGAGAGGAGAGAGGAGAGAGGAGAGAGGGAGAGAGAGAAGAGAGGGAGAGAGGAGAGAGAGGGAGAGAGGAGAGGGAGAGAGAGGGGAAGAGAGTACGAGGCTCGTCGAAAGGTTATAAAACTCACACATCCGCCTGAATCGAGCTTCCTCCCAAAATCCAAAACATGAGACCGCGCGAGGAATTTGCACGATCATTAATGCTCTTATTGCCAGCCTTCAACGCGGCTCCCATAGTTATCATGCCTTCCTCGTCGTCACAAAGCAGTCTTATTGGAAAAGAAACGGCAAGATATACAACGGTAATAAAACTATACAATACCACACTATCACACGAACCTTTTTTTTTTTTATCTCTCTCTTTTTATATCTCAATACCACAATATCACACGATCTTTTTTTTTTTCGTTTTTTTTTTTTTTTTTACATCTTTCTCGCTTTCCAATAAAGTTCTTTTGTGGATAATAGTTCCTTCTTTTCTGTTGTTTATACCGGAACTAGATGCAGGTGCTATGTGTTGACTCTAAACTAATGTTCTTCACTTCATTTAAACCCAAGGCTCTCCGGGATACATAGAACTTTACTTCTAGAACTTTAGAACTTTAGAAGGGGAGATAGATACCCTTGTTCTCTCGAGTTTCTGCTTTATTTTTTTTCTCAAGCTTTAGGGCCTTAGCTTCAGAACTTCAACATTGGAACTTAATATTGATTTTAGAATTAGATATTTTGCATTCGAACTTCGACCTAAGGTTTTTAAACCACGTATTTAGGGCTCTAAACTCAAGAACTCTGACTTTTTAAACTAAACCACTGACCTCTTGAACTGTCATTATATTGACGTGGTTCAGAAAGACTTATATTTTCATCCATGTACCACTGCAATATCTCATCCTCGCACTTTAATCGAATCAATGAAAATCACACATAGCAATATGTCCAGCAAATTTATCCCCATGTAGCTAACAAGAATATAGATCACACGAACACATTTTTAAAACCAAATTCATCCATGTTCTCAATTCTGTTTCCTTTTATCTTGTTCGTGTCTCGTGCAGTTCAGAGATCAATAAATTACCTTAATGGCAGGGTGAGTGTTCGCTTTACACGTGTACTTTTGAAAGAAATGCGTCGTGGTGTAGTTTATGTGTGTAATTTATGGCTTTGCAAATCTAATCATTTATTGTTGCTGGAGTACGTGGCTCCTTGTATTTCGTGCCTTTGTGCCATTATTCTCCTTGTTATTGTTATTATTGGTATGATTGTTATTGTTTGTTATTATTGTTGCTATTATCATCATATATCCTCATCCTCACTAACATTAACATTATTACCATCCTTATTTTTCTTTTCGTTTTCCTTAATCGATTTCACCTTGTAAGTAGAACCTTTATCTAAGTCAGGCCTATGGGAGAACTTATAACAGATATATATTAGATGTTTCTAAAGCTTGACAAAATGACATTTACTTTTCAGAAAATCTTGTTGAGTAAAATCAGAGAAGTTGAGTATTTATATACATTTTTATTATTATTTTTTCTTTTTTGTAAATGATTTGTCAGAGAGAAGTTTGGTTTAGTTTAGTCCTTTATTTACCATCCTGGCTAACTGCACAGGCATGGGCAAGCTGTGGTACATTTGATGCATGGTCATGTCATTATATAATGGTATTACATTTGAATTTTATGATATAACATTATTATGATAAGTACTCTATCAGTTAAAGGAAAGGAACAATTACACAAGCCTTTATCTACTCATCTGCCACGCCGGCGTACAGCTCGGGCGTGGAGAGGCATTGCTACATTTGATATGCGGTCATGCGATACTACGTTCCATATTTAGGATACAACATAAGTATATTTTCTAAGACATCAGATGATATATAGTTACATAATTCTCCGTACCTCATGCTAGGTGGTCTGGAAGGCTGTAACACATGGCACTCTGAGATATAATGCGCAAGTGTTCGCTTATATTCTTCATAACGCAGTTTACACTTAGTTTCTTCGACGTTACAAACTGTACAGACCTGCCAATACAATTTATATCTAGAAAACTGACATTGAAATATTTGTTTTTAAAAACGTAGATTTTTTAAAAACTCCACTACATGCCTTAAATAAAGTCACAATTATAGATGACTTTGTTACCTAAATATTGTTATTATGATTATGAAAATAATTAGTAACTATGGCATGCAGATGGTGATGCCAATATCAATGAAAATAAGAGTAATAATGATTCCAATAGATATTATGACGATTATACCATCCACAAAAATAATTATAACAGTGAAGATTATGACAATAATAAAATGATAGTTATAGATGTAAACGATGAAAACTAAGTGATAATGCTAAAGATGATAACCACAATCACCATTATGATATCATGATTTGGAATCAAGATAATGATGATAACAGAGATAATAATGATAAGGGTGATAGTGAAATCCCTAGTACTGCTAATGAAGAAATGGGTTCATTATGACATTCGCTAATTAATAATATATATTTAATGGCTATTGTTTGTGTTCTTGCTTTCCTTGATTAATCTGCACTGTCACGTGAAGATTTCATATTTTATAATTTCATTTTGGTTATTGTAATCTGAAGAGACAGTTTACTGGAAAAGCTTCATTACTTTGACAATGCGATTTCACGGTGACCAAAGTACTGTGGAAGATGGTACTGCTAAAGAGACACGTATCTTTTAACATCATAACATTTTTTTTTATAGAGAAAGGAGATTCGAAATTGTATTACTTATTTGAAGAAATAAACGTCATAATTATCGTCATAGTTATATTTATATAAGTAGTTGAAACGCACATTACACACTGAATCTTATCTAAATTGATATCGAGAAGCCTTGCTCATATACTCAGATGATAATAATCATATGATTATATA
>NC_061830.1:6439703-6447203 GCF_019202785.1 Penaeus chinensis
ACAAAAAAAAAAACATTATCTAACAGCTAGGAACATCTTGAAGCGCGCCGATGATGTAACAGCGCTGTAATAGAGAGAGTATTCAACACTTGGTAAGCCATATATGGAGCACGTGAAAATACAGATATATGTAATACACACACACACACACACATACACACACACACACACACACACACACTCACATACATATATATACACACAAACGTGCGCACACATGTATGCATATATATAATTATGTGTAAGTCTCTGACTTTCTATATGTACATATTGGTTTACACACTCATACACAATTATAGTATTTTTTTTTATAGTAAAAGGAACCTCCCAAAATATATATCACTGTTCACTTTACTTCCAGAAAACCAGAAAAACAAAAATCTAAACAATTACAAAACAACAAGAACAGGAACAGCAACAACAACAACTGCAACAACAACAATAACATTAGCAACAACTACGACAACAACTACAACAACAACAATAGTAAAAAACCGCAGAGAAATCTCGAAATAGGAATAATTTCAAGTTTCTTAAGGCCCTCTGCCAAAGTCTAGAATCACCTCGTAATAAAAAGAGAAAGAGAGAGAGAGAAGAGAGAGAGAGCGGGAGACAGAGAAAGAAAAAAAAAAAAAAAAGAGAAAAAAACGAGGAAAGACAGTTCTATTTTGGTGTTTCTTTCAATAGACTTGCTAAATTGATATTGTGTGCGAGTGATCACACTGTCTAGCTGGGTTGATCGCCAAGTAAAACATTCTATTTTTGGCGGTAACTGAGTTCGCGAAACAAGAATGCAGCGAGGGATTATGTCATGTTACAATCTTTACGTCACGGGTGAAAATAGAGTAGGATAAGTGGGTGACAGCGTGAGGTGAGTAGAATAGGGCTGAAGGAAGAAAGGGGCGAAAGGTAGAGGGAAAGAAAGATTGGCTGTGGTTGAATCGTCCCTGATTCTCTCTCTCTCTCTTTCTCTCTGTCTTTCTGTCTTTCTGTCTGTCTCTATCTATCTTTGTCTCTCTCTTTCTATGTGTGTGTATGTGTGTGTGTGTGTGTGTGTGTGTGTGTGTATGTGTGTGTGTGTGTGTGTGTGTGTCTGTGTGTGTGTCTGTATATATATATATATTTATATATATAAACACACACACGTGTACACATGCTTACGCACGTATGTACACGTGGGGGTGTAAAAATATCTACGATAAGAGAGAGAGAGATAGAGAGATGAAGAGAGAGAGAGAGAGAGAGAGAGAGAGAGAGAGAGAGAGAGAGAGAGAGAGAGAGAGAGAGAGAGAGAGAGAGAGAGAGAGAGAGAGAGAGAGAGTAAGAAAGAGAAAAGAGAGAATGAAAAAAAAATAAAGAAGAAAAACAAACAAACCAACAAACCGAAAACGAACGAAGGAAACAGGGCGAAAAGAAAGTTAATCCGTGTATTTCTCCTCGTCTATTAATATCATCTGCAAATAAATTTCTTGCGCTGTCACTGCCTCTTTTGTTCGCTTTCTCGGCCACATCCGGGACCTATCAGGACCCGCGCCGAGGCTAACTTCGTCGGCATTTTCTATGTTTAAAACCGCGAAACAAGAGTTGGATGTGCGTGGGATATGATTGTTGTGTGTGTGTGTGTGTTTGTTGTTTTTGTTTGTGTATTTGTTGTGTGGGTGTGTGTTTGTTGTTTTTGTTTGTGTATTTGTTGTGTGTGTGTGTGTTTGGATGTTTGTTGTGTGTGTATTTGTTGTGTGTGTGTGTATTTGTTGTGTGTGTGTGTTTGTTGTTTGTGTGTGTGTGTTTGGATGTTTGTTGTGTGTGTGTGTTTGTTGTTTGTGTGTGTGTGTTTGTTTTGTCTGTGTGTGTGTATTTGTTGTTTGTGTGTGTGTATTTGTTGTGTGTGTTTGTTGTTTGTGTGTGTGTATGTGTTTGGATGTTTGTTGTGTGTGTGTGTATTTGTTGTGTGTGTGTGTGTGTTTGGATGTTTGTTGTGTGTATTTGTTGTGTGTGTGTTTGCTGTGTGTGTGTGTGTGTGTGTGTGTGTGTGTGTGTGTGTGTGTTTGTTTTATGTGTGTTTGCTGTGTGTGCGGCAGCGTATGACCGTGAATTTCCATGTTCTGTGTGTATTTATGGATGCTTGTGTGCACATCGATGCTTAGATTTTCGTATGTACGTGTGTATATTTTTATATATCTACATGCCCTGATAGACGTGTATATTTATCACTATCCGTTCCTGAATTAGATGAAAGAAAGAAAGACTAAGTTAATGCCTGCAATATTGCAATGCAACAACCTCTCCTCTTCCAGAACCCAAATAATTAAAACCGAAACAAAAAAGAAACAAACAAACAAATAGAAATAGCAACACTAATTCTTGAGGATTTGTCCACTTAGTCGGTATCTTTGTCTCTTCGTGTGTTCATTCTCTCTCTCTCTCTCTCTCTCTCTCTCTCTCTCTCTCTCTCTCTCTCTCTCTCTCTCTCTCTCTCTCTCTCTCTCTCTCTCTCTTCTCGCTCTCTCTCTCTCTCTCTCTCTCTCTCTCTCTCTCTCTCTCTCTCTCTCTCTCTCTCTCTCTCTCTCTCTCTCTCCCTCCCTCCCTCCCTCCCTCCTCCCCCCCCCTCTCTCTCTCTTTCGGTCTCTCTCTCTCTCTCTTATTTATTGTTTTGTTTTCTTATACTTTTTTTTTTTTAGCTCCCTTTATCTGTATCGTATCTAACTTTTATTTTTTTTAAATTTCATCTTCCTCATCATCTTCTGTCGCTCTGATTATCTTGCCTTATTGTTTATTTTTCTTTGTTTGTTTGTCTTTATTCTCTTTCCCTTTGCCTTCTCTATTTGTATGTATTTTTTTCTGTTTGTCTGTGTCCCGCTTCCTCCCCCCCCCCCTTTGTCTGTTTCGTTTTTTCTCTTGACTTTTCTCTCTCATTCCCCCCTTTCTCTATATTTGCTTATATATTTGTTTGCTCTCTCTACTTTCCATCTCTTCTTCCCTCACTTTTCTCCCTCTCCATTTCTCTTTCCTTTCTTCTCCTCCTCCCTCTCTTCCAACCCATTCGTCACCTATCTATTCCCTTTTCTTTTTTTTTTATCTCTCCTCTACTTCCCTCCCTCCTGTCCATCTTTCTAAGTCCCAACTTTACTTTCCCTCTCTCTTGTTCTCTCTCTTCCTCCCTTTCGTTCCACTCCTCTGACTCCCTCTTTCTCTTGCTCCTCTTTCCTCCTAATTCCATTTTTATCTCCTCCTTTCCCTCTTTCCCTTTCTCTTACCCTCGTTTTATTTTCCCCTTCTCTTCTCCTCTTCTCTTACATCCTATTCTACCTCCTACCCATACCTTTCCCTCCCTCCCCTTCCCCCTCCTCTTCCCTTCCACCCCTTACTCTTTCTTTCTCTCTGTCTTACTCCCTCCAACACATTCTTTCCCTCCCTTTTCCCCTCTTTCCTTCTCCTTCTTCTCCCTACCACCCTCTACATTCTTTTGTCTCTTTCCTCAACCTCCCCCATTTCTTTTCTCTCTCTCCCCTTTCCCCCTCCACCTCCCTTCCATCCTATCTTACCCACTACCCTTTCCCTTCCCTCCTCTTTCCTTCTCTCCCCTCCCCTCTCCCCTCCTCCTCCCCCTCTATCACACATCCCACTCCCCCTTCCCATCCCCTTTCCCCCCCTCCTCCCCCTCCCCTCCCCCTCCTCCTCCCCCTATCACATATCCCTCTCTCCCCCCCTCCCCTCCAGCTTCCCTCCCTCCCCTTCCCATCCCTCTCCCCCGTTCCCTTCCCCTCCCCCCCTCCTCTTCCCCCTATCAAACATCCCTCATTCCCCCTCCCCCCCTTCCCCTCCCCCCCCCCCCTCCGTCATCAACGAGAGACCTTCGATGTTCGCTGACGCCCACGTGCTCTTAAGTAGCGTTGAAGGCGTGCCCGAGTGTAGGTCTATTTTTTCTCTCTTTTTATCTATCTTTTTCCTGATGGGGGTGGGGGAGGAGGAGGAGGAGAGGGAAGGGTGTGGGAAGAAGAGGAGGGGGAAAGGAAGGAGGAAGATGGGTGGGAAGAGGGGGAGAAACGGAAGGGGATCGGGGTGTGTGACGGGAAGGGAGAAAGGGGGAGGGAAGGAGGGAAGGAGGAGGGAAGCGGAAAAGAAGGTAGAAAGGAGAGGGAAGGAGGAAAGGGGGGAAAGGGGAAAAGGAGGTAAGACTAAGGGAAAGGGGAAAAGAGGATGGGAGGAGAAGAGAGTGAGAGAGGAGAAAAGGAGATAAGAGGAAAAGAGAATGAAAGGAGAGAAGAATTAGAAGGAGGGAGGAGGGGGGAAGGGGATTGGGAACGAACGGAAGGGAAAGGGGTTGTGAAGGAGAGGAAAGGGGTGGGGGGGGAAGGATGGAAGGGTAGGAGGTGAATGTGAAAGAGGGAAGAGGAGAATGAAGAGAAGGAAGGAAGAAGGAAAAGGAAGAGAATGAGGGAAGTGGCAATTGGAGGAGGGAAAGAGGGAAGGGGAATTGGAAGGGGTAGGGGAAATGACGGGGAAGATGGTAGGGGTTAGTGGTGGGAGGGGGGGTGGGCAAGGGGAGGAGCTGGTGATGAGGAGGAGGGGAAGGAGGTTAAGCGCCAGAAAAAAGGAAATGAAAGGGGAAGAGGGAAGGAGATTGGGATAAGGGAAGGGGAATGAAGACTGGAGATTGGGGAGGGGAAGGAGGAGGAGGTAGGGGAAGGGGGAATGGGGACTGTGGGCAAGGGAGGGGGAAGGAGGAAGGGGTAGGGGAAGGGGAGAAGGGGACTGGGGTAGGGAAGGGGAAGGAGGAGGAGGTAGGGGAAGGGGAATGAGGACTGGGGGTTGGGGAGGGGGAGGGGAGGAAGGAAGGGGGAGGGGGAGGGAGGATTGGGAAGGTACATGTCAACAACAACATGCTCGCCCACACACAGCCAATGGAGGGAGATGGGTAGCAGGAAAGGACTCTCATTTTCTCATTTTTTAACAAATTTATCTTGTTTTGTATTTTGCACTTGTCCTTCTTTTCGCAGTTCAGTCTCTCTTTCTTTTTTCTTTTTCTGGTCACTCTCTCTCTCTCTCTCTCTCTCTCTCTCTCTCTCTCTCTCTCTCTCTCTCTCTCTCTCTTTCTCTCCCTCTCTCTCTCCCTATCTATCTCTCTATCTATCTATCTCTCTTTCGCTTCGATTCTCTTTCCTTCGCTTTCCAACACTTTCTCGTTCTTTCTCTCTCATCCCTCTTCCATCCCCCTTCTCTCTTTGTTTATTCGATTCCCTTCATTATTCTCTGACTCAAAGTATATGCAAACTGGTAACTCCAAATCATCCTGAATGAAAACTCCTAGATGGCAACTGTTCCGTGCCAAGCCCCGCCCCCTTTCTACAGAGTCGTAATTATTGAAGGTATTTTGGTGTTAATTAATTGACATTTCGGTTTTGATGTCTTGTTTCCATTACCATTGAAAGTTAACGTTATAAACTATAGAATAACATTTAAGGCCAGGGAGAAGTAACAAAAAATAAGGAAGAAAAATATCTTACAAGGAAGGGAAATTAATTTTACGAACAACTTTTTCTCTTTCTTTATACAATCGAATGTTACATAATGGATAATTTATACAGGATATTTTACACGAAAATTAAAAATATGACATACTATTAAACTGAACTAAATGCATTAGTATATTCAACAAACTTTCTTAACATGAAAGCAACGAAGACGTGAGAATTTGTAACGATGGAATGGTTTGTCAATTCTTAACAAAAGATAGGGGATTTAGGAATTAGTACAGGAAAATAAAGATGACATTTTCGGCGAAACCAGAGGATATTTGTTTGTTTTTTTCCCAACGAACAATAACCATAACACATTTCTACAGCATAATGTTTTTTTTTTCTATGCCTAAAACTTGTATGGCTTGTCTGTTGTTTCTGCTTTTTAACACTGCTGCAATCCATATGCAATTTGCAGTATAGGAAATAGAAGAGTATAGAAAAATAATGTAACTCGGTAGCTCAAAGAACATATGTATCACTGCAAGTTTTGTTATATACGAATATTTTCATACTTTATGAATGTTCATTCCGAGCATTAAAAATAAACAAAAATACGGAATGCTTATACGATTATTCCCATACTTTATTAAATCCATTGCTTTTAGAAAACTCTAGGTAGAAAAAAGAAAGAAAGAAAGAAAGAAAGAAGAAGAAAGAAGAAAACGAAGCAGAAGAAGAAGAAGAAGAAAGAAGAAGAAGAAGAAGAAGAAAGAATCAGAAGAAGCAGAAGAAGAAAGAAGAAGAAGAGAAGAAGAAGAAAAATCATCTCCTTGCTCTAAAAAAAAAAAAAAAAAAAAAAATAAAATTATCATCCCCTTCCTCTCCCTCCTTTCTTCTCTTCTTCTCATTCGTCCTTTCTTTATTGTCATGTTTCTTTTTAATGTCAATTTGTTAAGACATCTTTTAATTTTCTTAATTTTCTTTCTTTTTGGATCCCGCTTAAAGCTATTAATAACATATTCTTTGTCATTCATTTTTCGCTGCTGCTCTTAAGGATAATTCTATATTTAATTTATTTTCATTTTTATTTCTACCTTTATTGTTGTTGTTTGTATTGATATTGTTATCGTTATTATTCTTGTGATAATGATGATAAAGGTAATGATGATAATGTTAAAGGTAATCATAATGATAACGAATATTATAATCAGATTTCGGTTTATTTGTCTGAAGAGGAACTCGTGAAGTGTTCGAAACGTTACGATTTATTTTCATTTCTTACTGTAGCTGTTTTCCTTTTTCAATAATGATAATAATAATGATACTAATAATAATGATAATAATAATGATACTAATAATAATGATAATCATAATAATAATAATAATAATAATGATAATGATGATGATGATGATGATGATGATGATGATGATGATGATGATGATGAAGATGATGATGATGATGATGATGATGATGATGATGATGATGGTAATAATAATAATGATAATAATAATAGTAATAATAATAACAATAACAATAATAATAATGATGATAATAATAATAATAATAATAATAAAAATAATAATAATAATAGTAATGATAATAATATCAACAAAAGTAATAATAATAACGATAATAACAACAATAATAATAATATTAATGCTGATAATATAAAAAATAATAATGTCATGAATGATAACGTGAATGAAGATGACAATCAGCTTTGGTTATGCTGTAGGTACAGTTTTTATTATAAATGATATCACTACAATCAATATCACATGATAAACTCTTTCATCATATCTCATTGTCACCATTTACAATCTCTCTGTCATCACCATCACCAGTAAATGATGATCAAATAATAGACAGTGAACCAGACGGCCGAAAATACGGTTCACACATCCGCCATATATTCTTGGGTCGAAAACGCGTAAACAAGGGTCATCGTCAAACTCTACGGGGATTTCACATACACTTTGACTCCGCAGGTGATGTGTTATTTGCTAATAATAAGGTAATATTGATGGTGATGTCGCTGTA
>NC_061830.1:6452203-6459703 GCF_019202785.1 Penaeus chinensis
TCTCTCCCTCTCTCTTCCAACCACTTCCTGAACTATGACGTCAAGGACACGTCATCGTTTTATCATGCTGTCAGATACCACGAAAGGTCAAAGATTTAAAAAATAGAGGCTTATTTTCCCTTTCTTTACGCTGACTGGAAGAGGGTAAGGTGAGAAATATGTGTGTTTGTTATTGCGACAGAGAGAAAGCATGAAACAACAAATCAAATTACACAAAAAATCGAAAATAAAGACGTAAAGAAGAAAAAAACAAAAACAAAAGATGATACAAAAGGTAGAAAATAAAGACAAATGATATAAGTCTAAGTTGTCTGTGCTGAAAATTGGCGAACTATGTTGAAGACGACTGAATGTTTATAAAAATAATTAAAGAAAACCGTATTTCGCATGGCAATGATGACGATTATGATACTGAATACGATAAAAATAATCACTAGTAAAATCAGTTTTCAGTAACGAACCAGACTTAAAAAAATGATTTCCGTTTTCTTTCGGGCGATTCCGTTTTCTTTTAGGTTTTTTTTTTGTTTTCCTCCAAGGTGATTCCGTTTTCTTTAGTGGAAATGTGAATTATTACATATGAAGGATAAGGGATATACAGCTTAATAGATGGGTATCACATTCAATGCTAGTTTGAATATCAAGGAAAATGTTTTAGCTGAGGAAAACAGGCTGCAGAATAATGCCTTAAGTCAATAAAAATCAGCAAAATTATTTGTACAAGTATCCCATTTAGCATTTCTTTCTCCTCGATGTTAATGATATTCTTCACAATCTCTAATTTCTTTTTATTCTGGAAAGTCTGTCCGCCGTGATTATCGTTCTGATCCTATTATTTTCTCTCTTCTGAAAACAAGAACACACAAATACACACACACACACACACACACACACACACACACACACATGAATATATTAATTCCACAGCCTCTCATTCAACTGCAGAACGCAGGTCTCTCTCAAATGATTAATGAAAGGTTGTTTGGCAGTATCACTCTTGCCTGATCGGATGGCTTTCCTAACCCAACGCTCTACCATTTTCCTGCAAGGCGAGCGCTGGACCACAGAAGCCGCGGCGAAGACTTCACCTACGACACCTGCCTTTGACCGTTGTCCTGTGCTTTAAACATTGGACCATCACAACAGTCATATATAGGTATATATATATATATATATATATATATATATATATATATATATCCACACACACTCACATATAAGTATGTATATATATGATATATATATTATATATATATATATATATATATATATATATATATCCACACACACTCACATATCAGTATGTATATATATATATATATATATATATAATATATATATATATATATATATATATATATATATATATATATATATATATATATATATATATATATATATACATACACACACACACACACATACACACACACATAAGTATGTATATATATGTATGTACATATATGCATATATACACATATGCATATATACATACATATGTATATGCATACATATACGCGTTGTCTTTTATACCCCCTCTTCTCCCTTTCCTCTTCAGACCTGAAAATAGAATACAGGTGGATTTCGAAACTGTAGTCTCTTTTTCAATAAATCTAGTTTTTGTATTGTGGGTTTTTCTACCAAACACGTATATATATGTATATATATATATATATATATATATATATATATATATATATATATATGTATAGACACACACACACACACACACACACACATACACACACACACACACACACACACACACACACACACACACACACACACACACACATATATATATATATATATATATATATATATATATATATATATATATATATATATACGAGCAAACAACACACACGCAAATATGCATTCGGGGTAGAAGATAAAATAAAAAAAAGTTTCATAAGGAGACAAAGAGAGATTGATGATTACATAGACACAAAGGAACAAGCAGACAGAACGTCGATAACTTAGTAGATGTATTAGTGCTTGCATGACACTTCTTCTTACACAGCAAGCAAGTGTTAAAATGTACTTTGACGTCATATGTTTTCATCGACCTCGTGAAGTGACGTTTACTCTGGAGGATGACGTATTCAAAGGAAATGTCAGGCGAGAGAGAGAGAGAGAGAGAGAGAGAGAGAGAGAGAGAGAGAGAGAGAGAGAGAGAGAGAGAGAGAGAGAGAGAGAGAGAGAGAGAGAGAGAGAGAGAGAGAGAGAGAGAGAGAGAGAGAGAGAGAGAGAGAGAGAGAGAGAGAGAGAGAGAGAGAGAGAGAGAGAGAGAGAGAGAGAGAGAGAGAGAGAGAGAGAGAGAGAGAGAGAGAGAGAGAGAGAGAGAGAGAGAGTGAGAGAGAGTGAGTGAGAGGGGAGCAGGTAGATAGATATATAGATAAATATATAATTAACTGAAAACCGAGAACATAACAAGAAGGCGAAGAGACGTAGAAAGAAATCGTATGAGAGCAAAGGAAACAAAGAAATCAAAGCGAAAGATAAGAAGGGGCAAACAAACCAATAGAGATGGTACAAATGAACAAACAAAAGAAACAAGAACAGAAGAACACGACAGAAAAAAAACAGCAAATACACAGTGCCAAATGTCGAGGAGTCACTTGCCTAAATGTCAGCTTCTGGGGTAAAGAGTGCTATGTAAAAGCCGCGCAAAATTAAGTCTTAAGGAGATTTATAAAGAATAAGAGAGAGGGGAAGAAAAAAAGTAGAAGAAGACGAAGAAAGAAGAAGATGAAGAAGTAGAAAATAAAGTTAGGTTGCTTATATTTTTGTGTGTGTTGGTGATGTATACTGAAGAAGAAGGAAGAGAGGAAGAAGAAAGAAGAAGAAAGAGAGGAAGAAGAAAGAAGAAGAAAGAGAGGAAAAAGAAAGAAGAAGACAGAGAGGAAGAAGAAAGAAGAAGAAAGAGAGGAAGAAGAAAGAAGAAGAAAGAGAGGAAGACGAAAGAAGAAGAAAGAGAGGAAGAAGAAAGAAGAAGAAAGAGAAGAAGAAGAAGAAAGAAGAAGAAAGAGAAGAAGAAGAAGAAAGAAGAAGAAAGAGAGGAATAAGAAAGTAGAAGGAAGAGAAGAAGAAACAAGTAGAAGAAAGAGAGGAAGAAGAAAGTAAAAGAAAGAGAGGAAGAAGAAAGTAAAAGAAAGAGAAGAAGAAAGAAGAAGAAAGAGAAGAAGAAGAGAATAGAAGAAAGAGAGGAAGAAGAAAGTAAAAGAAAGAGAAGAAGAAAGAAGAAGAAAGAGAAGAAGAAGAGACATTCCTGTCCTCTTAAAAGTAACTCTTGACCTTAGCCTTTTTTAAACTATAGATCTCCTTATTCTTTGCCTTTGTGGTCTCTCCTCGACCTTGCTGCACCCCTCTGATCTTTTTTAGACTTCGACCTTGTAGTAATACCGTGACCTTGTCGTCTATGGAATGAAATTCGTCACTTTACGACTTTTTTGTTATTATTTTTAGATTCTCTGATCTGTTTTCCACTCCACTCTCTAGCTATTTCGGCAGTGTAGGTGTTAAGGTTCTTCGCTCTTTTTGAATACGACCCAGTTTGATTTTGTACACTACACGACCCGTTATGTCCATTCTGTCGTATCTTTCTGTCAACCCGATATCACTCCATATATATATATATATATATATAAACATATATATATATATACACACACACACACATATATATGTATGAGACAGTTTCGAAATCCCCCTGGATTCCATCTTCAGGTCTGAAGATGGAATCCAGGTGGATTTCGAAACTGTAGTCCTCTTTTTTAATAAATCTAGTTTTGCATTGTGGGTTTTTCTACCATATATGTATATATATAGAGATAGAGAAAGAAAGAAAGAGAGAGAAGAGAGAGAGAGAGAGAGAGAGATAGAGAGATTCGCACACACATACACACTCACACACACACAAACACACACACACACACACACACACACACACACACACACACACACACACACACACACACACATATATATATATATATATTTGTAAGTGCAGGACAATCTTTATATATATCTACACACACACACACACACACACACACACATATATATATATATATAAATATATATATATATATATATATATATATATATATGTTATCACGTGGCGACCCACTGAGCTGAGCTTGCAACTCCGTACTTTGTCGTGACGTGTACTTTAAAGAACCCCCATCTTGCTTCCTACTGCCACTTCGACCTTTCTGTCATTCTGTCAATCTTCCTTTCCCTCGTTCCCTCCGTGCTTCCACCGAACAATCAAGCTGTAATTCTGTGACTTTTCTCTCCCTATTACACTTAAATCTACTACCTTGCTGTCACTCTAAAGTCTAGGTGTCATTCAAAAGACTTTTCTTCTCCCCCCACAATCTACCTGTCAGTCTCTATCCTCCTGACTTTACACAACAAGTAATGAAGGAATGGAAGTTAATAGATTTACAATTAATGATAAATTGGTAAATGTTGGCGAAATAACTGTCAGGTGGTTGAGACGAGCTTGAATTGATTTAATAAGTACCATTCAAGTGAGTAATGCTACTTCTTGAACATTGAAATTTAGGTAATGGCATATCCAGTTACACAAACAATTTCGCTATTCAAGGCACGTCTAGAAAGGGTGATTCTTAATTTTTTTCTCCTGGTACAGCCCCATAGACCAACAGAGTATAACACTGCATTAGAGAAAAATAGAAAATAACAACTGAAACATGCGGTCGAGCATGTTTCAGTTGTTTTCAAATTTGTTTCTGATGAAACAAATTTGAAAATCACCTGTGAGTTTCAGGTAAATCTGGATATAAAGAATAAAACTGAATAGATTAAACAAATATTAGATAATGTATACCATACGAAAAGCCTAAAAATCTTATGCAGTTTCCACCACTCTGTTACACAGTCTCAGGAAAGGAAAAACTGGCAACTCACCCTTATGCTCCGGAATACTCCGTTTCGTTCCCTTTTGAGAGAAAGAAAGAATGAAAAAAAGTAAAGAGGTATTAAGCAACATAAAAAAAAGTATTGTGTATATTTTCAGACACATGTAAATATAAGTATTAAGTGACAGCTGATTCGAACAACAATAACAAAAATAAGAACGGGAGAAAGAAAAAAAAAGAAGATGAATCGTAATTTTTCAGAGTCCGGTTGAGTTGCCAGTTATTTTTTTTTCCTACAACTGGACGCACTATAACTCTATACAGATATAGTCATAAAAATAATCTCCCAGCTGAACCACACCCAGGGCACTAATACGAATTTAAACTTCAAGGAAACTATAAAAACAAATAAAACAGATATTAAATGTAGATGAGAAATCAGCTAACCTTTTCTTCCTGCAAACCTAAGCTAAACACTTGCAAAACCAATATAACAGAACATAAATAATTGTACACTTCAATTACAAAATATACAAGAGACATGTAACTCAGTCGAGGCGATGAAAGCCAGTTAACAGGCTCTAATATTACACTCCTTATTTATGGCTTCCTGGTACTTCCTGGCACTTCCTGGCACTTTCCGGCACACCAACGAGGACAGGTTAGAACACAGGAGATGACTGGACAGAACACGCCATTTAATTATAGAAGCCAAAAGTCACAAGACTAAATCAACTCAAATCACACACAAAAAACGTCTCTTGAATCTCATAAATGTGAATTTGATGATAAAAATGAATTGAAGCAACAGATACGAAATGATGCAAAGAAACTATGATATCTGGAATCTCAATCAGCAATTCAAAAGCAGGTAGGTATACCGGATACATGGTGGCGCTAAAGTTAATCCCTGAAATAAAGTTTGGCTGTTTCCGTGCTCAACTATGCCTCTTCCAGACCAGTCAGCATAACGTTTGCACAGACTGTGGAGAAATACATGTTTGCATGATGTACGAATGTCTAAAATCGTTTTACAACATTTTCTAGACAGTCCAGAGATGGGGGTTGACATGTTTCTAAGGCCGCTTTCACGCCAAAGTGGCACATACGGAAATATATGAAATACATTAAAGAGATAGGGGCGTCACAGATCGTATGAGCCACGTGCGACTTGCGTGCGACGCCACCTCGGACAGTATTATTAGCCAAGATGACGTGAAAGATGTTTAAACCAAATAACATATGATAAAAAGGAAAACTTTTGGATGTATGGCACACATAAAATAATTTTGTGTCTAGACAGATTTCCACATTTGACAGACTGCTTCGGTCGCCCATGAGCGAGGCTTCGATGAGAGGGTAATCACTCACAGCCTTGCAGGAGGAAACACTGCGATGTGGGCGTGCTTTCATGCACTACTATGCCTCTTCACGACAAAGAACCAGTTAACAAAACATCAGTTCAAAACTGTAGAGAAATACGAATGTTTGCATGATACCACATCACCTCGGTACAATAACAATACTCTCCAAAGCAGAATTATCAAAATATCATGTGAGAAAAAAAATATATGCAAGTATTTTCAGGGTACTAGTCCAATGCTTTGTTTCGAATTTTGTATCATAGTGATCTCATGTTCCAATCCATTCAAGTCGCACGTAATACGAGCGTGTAAACAAATAGGTTCCGCTTCTAATGTCCAACGAAATCGGGTGCAGGCAGCTGTGCATTTGATGTGCTGTAGTTTTAGCTCAGGGGTCATCCCAGATTTACCCTCATACACCCTGGGCAGAGAACAAATTTGCATCACTGGAACAAATTTGCATCACATTCTGCCCCAAAGTCCACAACTTTATTCCTCCAAGTGATAGATAGATGACTGTCACAAGATTACTTGACTTAATAATAATAACATCGTCATTTCCCGATGAGGCCATCTTGTGAACGAGTGAAAACGTTCTGACACGCACCACGTGCAACCTTGGTCTGAAATCCATGTGTCTCTGTCACTTGCCACCTGTCATTTGCCACTTGCTACATGCGACGTGCCACCTTGGTGTGAAAGCGGCCAAAGGTATGGCGCTATTTTGTACACGAATTTATAAATACAGGCCAATCATAAAAGAAACATATGCATTAACACTACTTTCCAGTCTGTTTATATATATATATATATATATATATATATATATATATAGAGAGAGAGAGAGAGAGAGAGAGAGAGAGAGAAAGAGAGAGAGAGAGAGATTACACCCACGACGTCATGAGGTGTGGCGGCCGAAGACAACAGTACAATCTCATTACTAGTGTTGCTGTTTCTCTACATCCTTTTTAATCTACAACATTACTGCCTTTCTACGATTTAATTAGTCTAGGAGCTTTTGTCTAGAATATTAACGCTGGCGAAGTTAAACTAAGTTCTCTCGTTTCATTGCGTTTTGATGGTGTGAGTGAAGCAAATATACTTGGAGATGACAAAGGTAATTACATTAAGTCATCTCTTCCACTTGCAGTAATTCCCCTTCCCTCTCACCTTCTCCCCCTCTTCTCTTCTATTTCTTTTATTGCCCTGCCCACCCTTCTCCCTTTCGTCTTTCTCCTTCTCCTTTT
>NC_061830.1:6474703-6477203 GCF_019202785.1 Penaeus chinensis
ATCCCAAACAAAAAACTAAACACAAAACAACACAATCAACCCAAACCAACAAACAACCTAAAACACTCCAAACACAACCAACCCAAAAAACTAACAACAATTTAATACCACAACAAAAACAAAACAAACAAAACACATACCAAACAAAACAAAACAACAAAACAAAAAAACAAAAAAAACAAACACAAAAACAAAAAAAACAACCCCACAACACAAAATACCCAACAAACTCACCAAACCCACAAACACAACACAACCACAACAACACAAAAAAAAAACACCAAACCAAAAACCCTACAACAACAACAACAAAACACACAAACACAACAAAAAACACAAACCAACACACAAAAACACCCACAACAAACAAACCCCCAAAAAAAAACAACTAACACACAACCACCCACAAACAAAACAAACAAACACAAAACACAACAAACCCAAAAAAACAACTCACACACAAACACACACAAACCAAAAACAAAAACACAACAACACCACAACACAACAACACAAAAACAAACAACAAAAAAACAAACCCAAACAAACACAACACCCCCAACACAAACAACACAACAAAACAAACAAACACACCCACAACAACAAACAAACTCACACACAAACAACAACAAACCAACAACAAAAACAAAACACACACCACAAACCAACACACAAAAAAAAACAAAAACACACAACACCCAACAACACAAACAAACAACACACACAACAAACCAACCAAAACAAAAAAAACAACAACAAACAAACACCCAAAAAAAAAAACAAAAACCCACAACAAAACAAAAACAACAACAAACAAACAAAAAACAAAACAACACAACAACCCACAAAACACCAAAAAAAAACAAAAAAACACACACAACCACACCCAACAACACAAAACAACCCAAACACACACCAAAACACATCAAACAAAACCAACACACAACCAAAAACAACACCCAAACCACACAACAAAAAAACACACAACTCAACAAACACAACAAAACAACACAACACAAACAACACAACCAAACAAAAAAAACAAACACAACAAACACAAACACAAAAAAACACAAAAACAACAACAACAACACAAAACAACAAACAAAATAACAAAATAAAAACCAAAAACACAAAACAACAAAAAAAAAACACAAACACAAAACAAAAACAAAAAAAAAACCAACAACAAACAAAAACAACACCAAACAACACACCAAACCACAAAAACAAAAAAACATACAACACACAACAAACCCCAACCACAAAAACACAAACAAAAACAAAAAAACACACAACAACAACACAAACAACAAAAACAAACACCAAAATACAAACACAACAAACACAAACAAAAACAAACACCAAACCCTACAAACCAAACAACCAAAAACATTCCCCACAAACAAAAAAACAACAAACCCCTTCTTACATCCTCATCCCTTAATTTTTTCCCCAACCAAAACCCAACCTAATACAAACACAAAACCCCTTTACAAAAAAAAAAACCCCACCCCCCCAACACCCCCCCCAACCCCCAAAACACCCACCCAACACCAAACCAAAAAAAAAAACACCAAAACCCCCAAACAACAAACAACTTAAACACAAAAAACAACCAACACAAATAAACCAACAAAACCAAACCCTAAAACACAAAACCCTTCATTTAATTCCCACAAACAAAACACAAAACCAACCTAAACAAAATAAAAACCCCTAAAACCCAAAAAACCCAAAACAACCCAAATAAAAACCAATAACTCCTTATTCTCTTTCTCTTTCTCTCTCTCTTCTCTCCTCTCCCTTATTCTCTTTCTCTCCTCTCTCCCTTCTCTCTTCCTCTTCCCTTATTCTCTTCTTCTCTCTCTTCTCCTCTTCTCTCTTCCTCTTCCCTTATTCTCTTTCTCTCTCTCTCTCTCCTCTTCCTCTCTTCCTCTTCCCTATTCTCTTTCCTCTCTCTCTTCCTCTTCTCTTCCTCTTCCTTATTCTCTTTCTCTCTCTCTCCTCTTCCTTCTTCCTCTTCCCTTATTCTCTTTCTCTTTCTCTCTCCTCTTCTCTCTCCCTCTTCCCTTATTCTCTTTCTCTTTCTCTCTCCTCTTCTCTCTCCCTCTTCCCTTATTCTCTTTCTCTCTCTCTCTCTCCTCTTCTCTCTTCCTCTTCCCTTATTCTCTTTCTCTCTCTCTCTCCTCTTCTCTCTTCCTCTTCCCTTATTCTCTTTCTCTCTCTTCTCTCCTCTTCTCTCTTCCTCTTCCCTTATTCTCTTTCTCTCTCTCTCTCCCTCTTCTCTCTTCCTCTTCCCTTATTCTCTTTCTCTCTCTTTCTCTCCTCTTCTCTCTTCCTCTTCCCTTATTCTCTTTCTCTCTCTTCTCTCCTCTTCTCTCTCCTCTTCCCTTATTCTCTTTCTCTCTCTCTCTCTCCTCTTCTCTCTTCCTCTTCCCTTATTCTCTTTCTCTCTCTTCTCTCCTCTTCTCTCTTCCTCTTCCCTTATTCTCTTTCT
>NC_061830.1:6504703-6509703 GCF_019202785.1 Penaeus chinensis
TAATTTCCCTTTTCTCTCTCTCTCTCCCCCTCTCTCTGTCTCCCTAACACGACATCCCTCCTCCTCCTTCTCTTTCATTTCATTTCTCTCTCTCTCTTGACTCCCTCTAATCCCTCTCTCAACCCTCTCTCTCCTTCCCCCTTCTCTCTCCCTCTCCCTACTTGCATCCCCTTCGCTCATCCTTTCTATCTCTGTCTCTCGATTCCAATGCTGAATCGTATCTTACAGGGATCAGAAATATAAATTTGATTACAACCCATCAAGAAAAGTCTCCGTCTATGACCAGTGTTAAAAGATCGATTCTTTTTAGATCTGCGTCTCTGCCTCATTAAATTAAACTTTAATGTATATGGATTTACCCTTCACTTTTATTTCCCGAATCCTAACATTTCAACCCATCAAGCCATCTTAATCCAATGACAATACTCAATCAGCACAATTTCAACAGATTTGAATATCTGAACATATGCAATCATCGGCCCAAACCTGATTAATCTAACCAGTCAGGGAGATCGACGGTCTAAACTCAGCCAATCGTCAGCTATGTAGCGGCGTCACAGATTCCTCTACCCTTCCTCCTTAGAACTAAAGTGGCTAGGGAAAAGGGAGGCTGAGAGGGAGATAGATAGATAGAGAGATAGATAGATAAATAGATAGATAGAGTATGTTATTGTTGTTATTCAAGGTACCAGCATAGTTCTTACTGATATTACTTGTACATTTTCTTTCGTCACTAAACTAACTCGCATTCAAGGATTGTATTTCATCAAATTCTTATGCACATCAACATTTTTTTGTGAATTACGTCGAACTTCTTTAATTCCACTATTCATTGACATTTCCTTAATTCCTTGTTTTATGTATATACTTTCTCCAAAGAGAGAAATTGGGCTCAGTGGTCATTCTCACTTTCCATTCAAGAATTCAGAGTTTTACAATCACGGAAAGTCTTAATTTTAGCCTTAAAATCTAGAGAAAGGTACTTTAATTACGTCCAACGTGGTATTATATTTCTGAATACTAAAGAAAGTCAATCATAGATATTTCGATTTTGCTCTTTCGTAATCATTTTTTTTTCTGTAAGACTTTCAGGTGTTTCAGAGACGGTACAGAATATAAAAACTTACCCCTTTCATTGGCTGTCATCTTTCTAGATTCAGTTATTACTAGCTATGAATAGTGTAATGGGGTCAATAGCTATAGGACAAGAACAATTTCTGGAATGTTGCCAATTCATTGATATGTGAGAAATTATTTCATGCACGTACTGTAGGTGAGATAAAATTCAGTTTAATTCGACGTTAAAATGTTTATATTGCTCTAGAAAGTACCCCGTGGCTGGGAACCCCTGCTCTAGACATACAGACACACACACACACACACACACACACACACACACACACACACACACACACACACACACACACACACACACACACACACACACACACACACACCTACCAGCTACTCACATCCCCCCCCCCCCCCTCAGACATCTTATCTCCTCTTTAACTGCTGAGTGGGATCATAATTAACGTACCGAGAGCAAGTCTGCAAATGGGCGTTGCTCGAGAGTCGTCAGCCCGCCCACGTGCACGACCTCCTTCCTCCTCCACTGTCTCGTGTTGCAGAGTCGTAGCCCGCAACGAAAAAAAAAAAAAAAAAAAAAAAACGGGGGGAGGGGGGCGTGTGCGCGAAGGAGATATCAAGTGTTTGTGTGTAAGTAAATATCAGCTGTTGTGTACGTGTTTTCTCTTGAGTTTGGATGCTTAGTGGGTCGAGGTGAGGTGTGAGGGGGTGTGTACATTCAAGAAGAAATGAAGGAGATTGCAATAAAGTTGATAAATCAAGGGATAAGTTCAAGATTGCATGATAGAGCTTCCCTCTGCAATGATTCAGGGATTATAGTTAATTCACGAACACGAATGAAGCTATTAATGGAATGTCTTTTTTTATCGTTACGTTTCTTCTTGTGTGAACTTATAAAATGAAGTAATTTCTTTTGAAGCTTTCATGGAAAAACCCTGCATATATTCAGGTATTCAGAGTAATATAATTAGATTTTATTTGTTAAGTTAGCCATATTGCCCTAAGATTTGATTAGTCATCTCATTAAAGCTGCATAAAGTGTAAAAATAATAAAAACTCATTTCATTTTACTACCAAAAGGAAAACCCTGCACTCCAACATAACTCTACGGTATATAACGCCACATTTAACTAACTTCTATCGACCGCATGTTCAGGACTACAAAGATATCAAAACCCAATATGTCGATTTCATAACCATAAATATGAAAAAGAATTTAAAGAAATAAAACACAACAACAACAGAAGAGTCTTCAAAAAAAAAAAGGAAATAAAGAGTGAGAGAGAAAGAGAGAGGAAAAAAACACACCCAGTGACTGCCAAATCCAAGGATAAGAGGAGAATGACGAGAAGCGTCCAGCGCGTGGCGGGGAGAGAGGGGAAGTGAGGGGGTGAAGGGGGGACAAACCGGATACGAAGAGGAGGTGGGGGGGATGATGCGCGAGTATGAGGGGGGGGGGGGGTAGGAGGGGAGATAGAGGGAGGAGGAGCAAGTGGTGTGGGGGTGTGGGGGTGTGGGATAGTTGGGGGGGAATGGTTTGAGGGGGCGTAGGAGGCCGTGGGGGGGGAGAGCCCTGACCTGAATGAGCGAGCAGAGAGGCGCTGATGGCCACCGCGACCTCGAGACTCTTCCCGTTTTCTCTTCCTCTTTTCCTTCTTCCTTTCTTCCTTCCTCTTCGTTCTCTCCGTTTGGAGTCTGTATTATTCTTTGTCTGTGATTCTGTCCGTGTTTTTGTGACTATGTTAACCTTTTTTTATGATTCTGTCTTCTGTTATATATGCCTTCGTCTGTTTTCTTTATGAATCTGCTTTATCCCCTATCCCTAAGTCTGTATTTTCTGTACCATTATCTGTATTCCCTGTGATTCTGTACGTATTATTTGTGGTTTAGTTTGCATTTCTTGTTTCTCTTTGTAACTTTTACTATGCATTCACCTTTGTAGAATTTATATATACACTAACATCTTTCGTACATGAATGAAATGACTCATTGTTTACTCTATATCACCTTGCTCTCCCCCCCCCCCCGAAAAAAAAATATCTTACATAAGTTCGCCAATCACAACAAACCAACCTTTCCCCTCTTACGCAAACTCCCTCCTCCAACACAAATATATACGCCACTCCCTCCCTCCCTCCCTCCCCATCGCCCTGAGTTCATTCACTTTTTCCTCCCTTCTACCGCTCTCAGCCTCCTTCACATACGCCCCCACAAGACTACCCCTGCTCCCCCTTTCCCCCCATCCCCCAACCCTCCACCCACCACCCCCGCCCATCTACCAATGTATTGATCTTTGCATCATGCCGGAGGAGGAACATCGGTAAGTTCCATTTTCCATTTGACACTGTTGCATATATTCTTATCTGACACACCCACGCGCAGACATACGCACATGCACACATATTTAAATAGAAGAAAAGAGAGGGGTGTGGATGGATAGGTAGATGGGTTGAGTGTTAGAGGGACTGACAGATATACTGATGTGTGGATATTACAGAAATACGCACGCACACACACAAACAAAAAGACACAGAAACATGCATACATTTAAGCTAACCTTGCACCAAAGCATTTACATAAACACACAGATAAGTGGACACACATACACACACACACACACACACACACACACACACAAGCATACACATAAACACGCAGAAACCCAATTACACTAAACTTGCACCAGTACACTCACAAACACACAATCATGTATTTATGCTATCTGTACTATGAGATTATCGGGATCCATAAAGCCTGGTATACATCATGTATGCACACACACACATATGCACACACACATATGCACACACACACACACACACACACACACACACACACCACACACACACACACACACACACACACACACACACACACATGCATACTCACATATACGCATTTCTGCCTCATGTAATATCTTTGCAGATAATTTAGTTAATCAATGGCTTATATAGACATATAACATGCAATAATTATTTTTGTTTCGATATATTTGTTTGAATATAACAACTTTGAATTCGTTTTTTTCATGAGTTTATCTATTCACAGTATGAACTGAAATCAACTTAGTCTTTACAAAAAATAATATAGCGTAATACCGGCTTACGTATACAAACACACACACGCACTGTATCATCATATTTTGTATAACCGCATTAAAACCTTTTCTTGTTTGTAAAATTCAGGAGAATTTGGTTTAATTCTTTAAAAAGGCTTCCTGAAATAGCAAGGTAAACATAGCTCTTATCACCCACGCTCCGTTCAGTGGAAACACGCTCAAAGCTTTAACAACGGTATATACTTACAGTAGAAATATATATATATATATATATATATATATATATATATATATATATATATATATATATATATGTACATTCATGATTTCCCCCTGTGTAGACCAAAAATAAATATGCACAAATCTATAATTCTACGATGTTTCATTGTTTTTTTGAGTTCACGTACATGGAGAGATACGTACATGCTGTGTGCGTGTATAACATACATACACGAGCTGCTACGCCTACTTCTGCCCTCACAATCGATTTTATACGAAGTCGGTCAGCGCGTCCTCCCAAGGTTTCAATTGATCATGTTTTTTTTTTTTTTTTTTTTTTTTTTTTTTTTTTTTTTGTACCGATCTCCAAGTCATATCAGCTGTAATAGTTGAAAGGCTTTTTTCTGAGACATGCGCCTAGGCACAACTTCCATCTATATCACGCTTGCAGATACACAGCCAAACAAATAACTTCTTATTCAATTCTCTATACATTTTTTTTTTCAATTTCCCTATTACAGATATGCACACACACACATACAAACGATGGGATAAATGGCCATCTTAAATGCTACGAGTGTAAATACACACATATACACAATTCAGTATCCATATACACAACTTCAAACCCCAA
>NC_061830.1:6529076-6536576 GCF_019202785.1 Penaeus chinensis
ATAAAGTCATACCCCAATATGGAGACCCCACGACATATTTGCTTGATGTTAAATGTTTAAGATAAAACCCATGCTTTACCACCTAACTGTCCAATATAAAGATAATTCCACAATACACCTGTCCAACACAAAGCCTATCCAATGACACAGGTGTTCTACACTGCCTGGTACCACAAAGTATATATATTTCTTTTATGCTTTTGCCTGCGAGCTCAGGCAACTCCAACAGTCCCAGCTTGCCATGGGATTGGTTTATATTCGAGTGATATATTTTGTGATTTGCATTGTTGCAATATTTGCCAGTCTCAGTCAGTGAGCATATCCTGATTGCATGCTCGGTGTGTGTGCAATAAGCCACCCGACAAATTACACAAGCGAGAGATGCCGGAACTGGGTTATCCTCGACCATGGTGAGCAGTGGGAAAAAAATGTTTAATTATATCACACAACTCGAAGATACACATGCATGGACCAGTGAGTGCATGGATGGGCGATTGTGTGAGTGAGTTTGTGCCCGTGTTTGTTTGTGTTTTTTGTTTTTGTATGCTTTGTATTTGTCTCTGTCCATCTGTATGTCTGTTTGCCTGTCTCCCTGTATCTGTCTGTGTGTCTGTTTGTTTGTTCTGTATGTTTACCACTCTCTGCCTCTGTTCCTTTCTCTGCCTCTCCCCCCCCCCCCCCCCCCCTCTTTTCTCTCTCTCTCTCTCTCTCTCTCTCTCTCTCTCTCTCAAACACATAAAACCCTTTTCTTATCGGCACTTCTTTCTCTCTTTCTTTCTATTCTATGTATGCTTGTTTGCTTGCGTGTTTATTCACATCCATATGTGCCATAAATAAGCACACACTCGCAGTCGTTCACGGACAAACAGCTCCCCTCGCGTAGCATGATCAATAGATGCTTTCTTAAACACCCTGCCTTTGTCTCCATACCTTGGAGGATTTATTACCATTAGAATTGGAGGGCAGAAGGGTCGGGAGCACGTCACCAGGTTGGCCCTTCAGCGGATTAATGTCTCGGATTACAGTGGGATTACAGGCGGGAGGGAGAGCGAGTGGGTATTTGCAAGTGAAGGTCGTGTGCTCCCAAATAGCGGATATGGGGGGCGGGAGGAGAGAAGGGTTTGGGAGGGAGTATTCGCGGAAACTGGGGAGGGGAAGTGGTAAAGGAGGGGGAATGCCTGGGTAGGGGGTGGGGGTAAGAGTAGTTTGGATAGGAGGCAGAGGAGGGATAAGTCCTGGGTCGGGGGGGGGGGGAGGGGTAAGAGTACGTTAGGCAGGAATTAAGGGAAAGGCTGGGGTTTGGGGAGGGGAGGGGGTAGAAGGAGGGGGTAGGATCATGTTTAGGAAGGCAAGTAGTGTAGGATTGCGTATATAAGAATACTAGGGAGAAGGTATTGGGGGTAGCAGGTGTTCAGGATGGGGGAAGGGGGGGGCGTTATGTATGAGTATATTGCAGGGGAGGTAGGGGGGGGGGGACGAGGTTGGGGGGTGATGCGTATATGAGTATATCGGGGAGTAGGTAAGAGAGGAGGGGGTAGATTAAGGGACAAGGGCACAGGAGTACATTTGGGTAGGAAATGGGGGGAAGAATGATACTTGGGAAAAGGGGGGGGGGGGGGTACCGAGGAAATTAGGGAGGTTAGGGGAAGGTATAAGGATATACAGCCGATTTGGAAATGTTTATACACAGAAATATACGCATATCTATCAACCTATTTGATATATATGCAATTACCCATCTAATTATCTCATGGATATGCATATGTAGAGTGATAAATATACATTGATTTATGTATATATGCATGTCCATATGAATGAATATTCATTGGGTCGGGCATCTCGCAACAAGAGCATATTTTGGAGAGAACGTGAGGAAGAGGGGGGGGGGGGGGCGGGTACGAATCTCCAGGGATAGAGTCAGGGAGGGGAGGGGGGGGGGGGGTGAAGGGGTATAGCGAAGGAGGATTATACGAGCATATTCAGACGGAACAGAGGTAGGGAGCAGGAAGCACGAGCATACTACAGTAAGACCATGAAGCGAGTGATATCAGAGAAACCTACGATGTTACGACTGAACATTTAATAACCTAATCAATAAAGTGACGTTTCATAAGTGAGAGGTTTTCCTGTAATCTCTTTTAGTGATTATTGACCCCTTGAGGGCTTTTTTCTTTATTTAATTATCTATTTTGCTCTGTAATTATCATTTATATTGTTACTGATATTGATTTTGGTTTAATTATTAAAATTACTGTTATTGATATCAGCATTATCGTTATTACTATCATTAGTACTTTTATCATTATTATTATTTATATTATTATAAGCATTATTATTATTATCTTTATTATTACTACTACTACTATTATTATTATCCTTATTGCTATTATAATTATTGTTGTTATCATTATTATTATTATTGTTAGCATTATTACTATTATTATCATAGTTGTTGTTATTATTGTCATTATTATTATCATTATTATCATCATCATTATTATTATTATTATTATTATTATTATTATTATTATTATTATTATCATTATCATTTTTGTTATTATTATTATTATCATTATTATTATTACTATTTTTAGCATTATTATTATTGTTATTATTATTTTCAGCATCATCATTATGCTCATTAGCATCATTATCATTGTTATTATTATAATTATCATTATTACTATTATCTGTATTATTGTTATTAGTGTTATTATTTTCATTATTATTATTGTTATTATTATCTTCATCATCATCATTATCATTACTGTTACTATTGTTATTTCCACTATTGTCTTTAAAGTTATCATAAAGATTATTATCATCATCATCATCATTATCATTACTGATGCTATTATTATTTCCACTATTGTCTTTAATGTTATCATAAAAATATTATTATCATCATCATTTTCATTATCATCATTATCATTTTCATCGTAAACCTTATTATTACTATTGTTACCAGTAGCATTACTACTTTTATTACTATCATTATCATAACAATTATTATTGCTTTTGGTATGATTATCATTATTACCATTATTATCATTGCTATTGCCATGATCATGATCATATTCATTGTTATTTCAATTTCTATTACTGTTACAAGCATCATCATTATCATGTGTTACTGTTATCAGTTACCCTTATCAGAAGTCTATATAATAACATAGAAATGTATTAATTAATTAACTTATTTATGTGTTTTTTCAGTTTATTCGTCTCTTTTTATTTATTTACTTGTTTATTTTCGCCTAATGCATTAGCTCTAATTAGGTTCTCGAGATCTACGTGTCATTCCTTTTTTTCTCTTTTTTTTTTCTTTCTTTTTTTTTGTATTTCCCACTTAATGTTGTTAACTGTGGTGTTGTTTTTCATTTCCCTTATTTGCTTGCTAGTTGATTGCTTGTCATATCAGTGCCCGATATATGTATTTTTTTAAATCTATCATTATCTTTATATCTTTATTTTTCAAACTGGTTTTCAATAATATGCTGAGAACTCATTTTTGTTTTTTTATCTTGCATTATTTCCCTTCCCTGCTTGTCAACCGATGTTCCAAATCCCGTTTTCCTCCTCGTTGCTTGCCAGTCGAATCCCCACAACTTCCCCTCCAAGTTGCTTGTCAATCGATTCGCCACAACTTTTTTGCTTGTCGAATGATTTTCAATACGAGTCGGCGTTGGCGTCCTCCAGGAAAGGCGCCGCAGGACCCAAGCACAAACCCCATGTATTTGCGTCGGGTGTAAGAATGGTCCGAGTTTGATATCATCCTGAAGAAGCAGTCCGCAGTTATCCTTTGTAGCGCTCCTTGAGGCGGTCTTCTTCTTCATCCTCTAGAGAGATATGAAGTTTTCGCCGGAAGTAATAGAAAAAGTTTCTATTTCTCTTTTTATTAATATTTTTTTTCTCTCTCTTTCTGTCTTCTTTGCGAAACATTTATGGGATTTTTTTTTTGTGTGTGTGTGTGAAATTTACTTTGTCCCTTTCTTTGTATTTATTGTTGTTTTCGTTTATTCTCTCTTTGCGTCTTTTTTTAGATCTTTTCTGATCTCCCGTTTTCTTACTCTATTCCCTCTTTATCCCTCCTCCCTCCCCTCTTTACCTCCTTTCCTCTCTTTCCTTCCCTTTTCGCTACCTTCTTACTTCCTTTCCTCTCCTTCCTTACACCCTTCTCTCTTCCTCCCTACCTCTCTCCTTTCTCCTCCTTTCCTCTCTCTTTCCCTTCCCCTCCCTCTCCCCTCTCGTTTTTTCCACCTCCCATTTCTCCCTCACCTTTGTGCTTCCTTTATACCTAACTCCCCTTGGCTCTCTCCCACGACAAGAAGGACAGTAGATACCGCGGTAAAAGTTTTTCCCTTTCATGAAAAAGTTGCCGAAAAATACAATAATCCCTAAGGCCATCCGTCAGAACTGAGGAATACGGAGTGAAGACCGTGCCATGCCTACTACCAGGTGCGTAGGGGCCATTTCCCTGTGCTAAATAGAACGGGAGAGGTGCTCTGCGATGCGGAGAGAACTTCAGGTCCCGAGGCAGTGTTGTACAACCTGCGGACGTAGTAGATGCCACAGAAGAGAGAGAGAGAGAGAGAGAGAGAGAGGGAGAGAGAGAGAGAGAGAGAGAGAGAGAGAGAGAGAGAGAGAGAGAGAGAGAGAGAGAGAGAGAGAGAGAGAGAGGAAGGAGAGGGAAAGGGAAAGCGATAGGACAAGGAGATCGGGAGAGGGAGCGAGAGAGGGAGAAGAACAGGGATAGAGCACCATTGCCACCGTAGCCACGTCCACTATGCTCATGACCTCTGCCCGTCCGTTAACCTATGGAATCACTCTTCCTCGAGTCACGGTCCCACTCGATCGCTGCCTCCTCCCGGGCGTCACGCTCCAAGCCCCCGCCTTCCGGGCCTAACCGCTGCCAGGGTCTACTTCTGCACAAGCCGGCCACTTCAACATCCGACCACGTTGCGCTGCCATCAACCTTCTCTTCCAATAAACCGTGCAAGCAGACCGTGCGTTTCCCTCAACCAACAACGCAAGGGACCAACCAAACCACCGACATCTGATGAACAGCGATGGGTGTCTACAAGACGAGCCACTGGCAGAGAGAGAGAGAGAGAGACAGAGAGAGAGAGAGAGAGGGAGAGAGAGAGAGAGAGAGAGAGAGAGAGAGAGAGAGATATATAAATAGATAGATAGATATATAGATCGATAGAGAGAAGGAAGACAGATAAAATAGTTAGAAGAGGGAGATTGAGGAAAGAGCTACACAAAAGGAGAGAGAGAGAGAGAGAGAGAGAGAGAGAGAGAGAGAGAGAGAGAGAGAGAGAGAGAGAGAGAGAGAGAGAGAGAGAGAAGCGGGACAGAATGTTTCCCCCCCTCTACTACACCCCCCCCCCAAACAAAAAAAAAAGAGAGAGAAAGAAAACAAAAAGATCCAGAAAAAAATAAAATAAAAGAGAAACCAAGAGAAGAGTCACAGAAATAATGGGATAAATAATTACGAGAAAAAAAGGGAAAATATAGCTCTGTACCATTATCTCGATTAAAACGAACAATAGAATATGTAACCAGTTATAGTACGGTAACATGTTTGTTGTTATGGTAATAATGATAATGGTAACAAAATAATCATAATGATTATGATGATAACAGGTAATGATAAAATGTACTAATGCTTGTGAAAATGATAATTAAAATGACACTATAAACAATAATGATGATGATAATGATGACGATGATGATGATGATAATGACGATGATGATGATGATGACGATGATGATGATGATGACGATGATGATGATGCTGATGATGATGATGATGATGATGATGATGATGATGATGACGATGATGATGATGATGACGATGATGATGATGATGATGATGATGATGATGATGATGATGATGATGATGATGATGATGATGATGATGATGATGATGACGATGATGATGATGATGATAATGATAATGATAATGATAATGATAATGATGATGCTAATGATACAAACACATATAGTAACAATAACAGAATAGGCAAAAAATAGTTCATATCAGTCTATTAACTTTAGGCAGAAGTCCTCTATACTGGTCTGCTAGAGTCCAGTGCAAATTTACCTTTTGAATGATAAATTGTTTGCATCATCACATAACCTGAATATGAAACAACAGTTAAAACCTTTTCATTTATCCGGGTCACAGTTTCGGAATACCTTCGTGAATGTTGTGACATTACATTGTAACTTTGTCCGTTACTGTGATGAAATATAATGTTAGAGAGATGATCTCTGTTGGATTAAAAAGGTGATTTATATTGGCTATAGATTAGAAGTAATGTAATATAAGGGCTATGGATGTATAAGGATTATAGATATAAAGTTGGTAGCGTTGTAGATGATACGACTCAACACAAAATGTAATAAATGCAATAAATAAACAAGGTGACGGAATAAAATGAAGAATCGTTTATGACGTATAAGAAATAGATACGTCTTTTTGTTTTAAATAAATATGAAACTCTTGTCGGGAAGAGTATACGAGAGACGGAATCAGACTGATGTATACAAAAAAAAAAAAAAAAAAAAAAAAAAAAAAAAAAAAAAAAAAAAAAAAAAAAAAAAATAGATAAATAAATGAATAAATATAAAACATAAAAAATAAATAAGTAGATAAATAAATAAATAAAAAATCTTCCGGAATCACGCAAACATATGAAGTAATCAGGAAGGACGAAGGAAACCCAGAGGAAAATCGGCGAAAGAATAAGACACAAGAAATTCATTAAGTGCGAACACAACTCTTCAAGAGAAACGAGACACAGGTTTTAGTATATACAGCCGAGTATCGTTTTCCCTCTTCATTACATAGCTATTGCATGGTAAAATTTAAAGACCAGTTTTTCAAAATCTCTTGAGAAAGATTTATCCTCCTCAATGACCGAGCGCTCGAGAGGACGTGCCATCTTTATCCAACTATTAAGTGTAAGTTGACTGATGTTTTCTTTACTTTGCAAATCTTCAGGAACTTTAGCATTTTTTTTTTCTCTTTGTCCTTGGCATATTTTTTGCACTTCAAATCCCGCGTATTTTCCACGCACGAAATAAGTACAGAGAAAAAACGATTTAACCACAAGCAAATAAAGTGTAATACGTACATACCACGTAATGAACAGCAAAACACACGCAAAACACCTCTCACCTCGATGGAAAGCCGTCACACAGAATATTGAGAGCATCTTTGATCGTACGTTGTGTTCACTCAGTCCTTCCGCTCGTCTGCGTGGAAAATGGGACTGCCGACGAAAGTTTTGTTTGTGCGAATGTACCAACTTTTGCGAGACAATATTTGTAAATTCTGATAATTTCTGGTTTTCCTTTTGTCTCTGGAGCACCTAAATGCTGTAAATATTATTCAGATTATTGTTACAACATCAAGGATTATGTGCATGACACAGCTGAACAATGAAACTTGGGCGTTTGCTTTTAGGAGAAATCCTTGAAAAATATGTT
>NC_061830.1:6546576-6554076 GCF_019202785.1 Penaeus chinensis
ATATATATATATATATATATATATATATATATATATATGTATGCATGTATGTATGCACACACACATACACACATATGCTTATAAATCTGTCTATCTTCCTTTTTCTACTCTACTGCGTAAATATACATTATCTGCCCTTTGTTATTTGTCTTTATTTTCCCTTTTCTTCCCTCTTCCTTGTTTGTCCGTCTGGGATAAACTCTCTCCCTCCTCTCTCTCTTCTCTCTCCTACTCTCCTCCCCCCGTTTCTTTCATTTTTACCCTAATTTTTCTTTATTCCCTTTTTCCCTCTCCCTCTATCACACCGTCTCTCTTTTTTTTAACCACAGTATAAAGACACCTCGTAGATGCAATTCCTTTGACAAAACCCAAGAGTGGAACGCACGGAGCCAAGAGATAATGCATTAACAAAAAACTACCAAAGAAATCTTCAAAAAAGAAGAAGGTTAGACAAAAAAGGAAAGAATTGCGTTTCCTCCTATTCACTCTCCCCCTCTTCGTCTCGATTCAGTCACTGCTGGCTACTGCGATCTGCTCTTGTGTGTGAGCGGCTTGTGCACGTTAATCGCAAGTTCCTTTCACACACACAGGCCACCCCACAACGCCCCGTCCCTTTGCAATACATAGTCCATTGTCACTCTCGCCCTTTCCTTGGTGCGCGCGAGAACCCGGCTGGTCGGCTTTCAGAGCGTTGGTCCATACATCTCTCTCTCTCTCTCTCTCTTTCTGTCTCTTTCTGTCTCTCTTTCTCTCTCTCTCTCTCTCTCTCCCCCCATCTCTCTCTGTGCATCTCTCTCTCTGTGTTTCTCTTCCCCCATCTCTCTCTCTCTCCCTCTCTCTCTCTCTCTCTCTCTCTCTCTCTCTCTCTCTCTCTCTCTCTCTCTCTCTCTCTCTCTGTCTCTGATTATTTCTCTTCCCCCATCTCTCTCTCTCTCTCTCTCTCTCTTTCCTTTTCACATTTCCTCCCTCCCTCCCTTACTTCCTACTTCCCTCTTTCCTTCCATCCCTCCCTATCATCTCTCTCCCTTTTATCCGCCCTTCCTCCCTCGCCCTCTCCCTTCCTCCCTTCCTCTCAATCTCCCTTTCTTCTCTCTCTCCATTTTATCCTCCCTTCCTCCCTCGGTCTCTCCCTCCCTCCCTTCCCCCCATCCTCCCTTTCTTCTCTCTATCTCTCTTTCTGTGTCCTTATCTCCCACACTCCTATACCATAAAAGTGTCTTCCATCAATCAATCTCTCTGCGTGTCCTTTGTTTGGCGATCTGTTCCCTTGTATTACTCGCTCTTTCCAGCATTACGCAAGGCTGTACTTTTCATAAACTGATGCTGGGTATTAAGGTCTCTCGGGATAGATGCTGCAGTAGTCATGCGTTCAGTTATCTTGCTGTTCGTTAATGGTTTACAGTGTTACTGAAACAGGAGGAGAAAAGCAAGAGTAGAAAGAGAGATGGTGGGATTTTTTCTTATCTTTATGTGTGTGTGTGTGTGTGTGTGTGTGTGTGTGTGTGTGTGTGTGTGTGTGTGTGTGTGTGTGTGTGTGTGTGTGTGTGTACATGTGTGTGTGTGTGTACATGTGTGTTTGTGTGTGTGTATATGTGTGAGCGCAACTGTTTACGTGGACCGTGCCCATACAAGCGTATATATAATAGTACGTATACATGCAAACAGTACAATACGTGTGTGAAAGACGCAAGTATTTTCGCATTTAAAGTCGCTAATGTCCTCAAATATCCCTCTCTTCTTGATATCCCGCTATGATAATAATAATAACAATAAAAAAGAAAAACAAACAAACAAACAAAAACACTGCGGCGACGTCTTGGCCTTAGTTTTATGATAATCTACCTCTTAAATAATCTCCCGCTCCCTCCTTTGAAAACATGCAACGACAAAAAAATATATTAACTGCGGATGTCATAATGCCACGGAAGAGGATACAATAAAACTAATATAATCTTTTCCGAAAACGATGTGTTCTCCTTGGTGGTGTTCGTCTGCAAGCTCTTTTCTTCGCTCACTTGCCACCGTGAACAATCTCGAAAGTAGAGAGAGAGAGAGAGAGAGAGAGAGAGAGAGAGAGAGAGAGAGAGAGAGAGAGAGAGAGAGAGAGAGAGAGAGAGAGAGAGAGAGAGAGAGAGAGAGAGAGAGAGAGAGAGAGAGAGAGAGAGAGAGAGAGAGAGAGAGAGAGAGAGAGAGAGAGAGAGAGAGAGAGAGAGAGAGAGAGAGAGAGAGAGAGAGAGAGAGAGAGAGAGAGAGAGAGAGAGAGAGAGAGAGAGAGAGAGAGAGAGAAAGCGAGAAGTTTAAACAAATAAAGAAACCAAAGAAAGAATGAAAGAAAGAACAACACACACACACACACACACACACACACACACACACATTAAAATCTAATTATGCTAAGGCTTGGTATCGTGACTCAGCCTAATTTCCTTAACCTTGTGGAAGACCAGCCCCCATAGGTGATGATGATGCGCCTCGCCCTCACCTCAACACGTGATCGAACTCATGGGGATAGCACTACCACACGCACCGACGCACGCACGTGAGAACCCAGCTCCCCTATGATAATTAATTCCCCTAACACACATACGCTCCTGTTATCGTTGGTATCGCAGAACTCTCTCTCTCTCTCTCTCTCTCTCTCTCTCTCTCTCTCTCTCTCTCTCTCTCTCTATCTATCTATCTATCTATATATCTCTCTCTCTCTCTCTATCTATCTATCTATCTATCTCCATGATTGTCTCTTTCTTGACCTACTTTTTTGTCTGTTGGTTGTCTCTTCCCCCCTCCTCTCTCTCTCTCTTCTCTCTCTCTCTCTCTCTCTCTCTCTCTCTCTCTCCACTCTCTATCTATCTATCTATCTCTCTCTCTCTCTCTCTCTATCTATCTATCTATCTATCTATCTATCTCCATGATTGTCTCTTTCTTGACCTACTTTTTTGTCTGTTGGTTGTCTCTTCCCCCCTCTCTCTCTCTCTCTCTCTCTCTCTCTCTCTCTCTTTTTTTTCTCTCTCTCTCTCTCTCTTTTTTTTCTCTCTCTCTTTACTCTCTCTCTCTCTCTCTCTCTCTCTCTCTCTCTCTCTCTCTCTCTCTCTCTCTCTCTCTCTCTCTCTCTCTATCTATCTATCTATCTCTCTCTTTCTCCCTTTCTCTCTCTCCCACCCTACTTCTCTCTCTCTCTCTCTCTCACTATCTCTCTCTCTCTCTCTCTCTCTCTCTCTCTCTCTCTCTCTCTCTCTCTCTCTCTTTCTCGCTCTCTCTCCCCCTCCCTCCCTTTCTCTCCTTCCCCCCTCCCTCTCTCTCTCTCTCTCTTTCTCTCCTCCCCCCCCCCCCCCCTCTCTCTCTCTCTCTCTCTCTTCTGTGCATTCGCCGTGAAGTAACGTGCTTGTGCGTGCGCGTTATGAAAGCGGATATGTTCGTGTTTTTTTTTTTTTTCTGGGGGTGTGTCGGCATTCAGAACGCTGGTCCATACATCTCTCTCCCCTCTCTCTCTTCTTCTCTATCTCTCTCTCTCTGTCTCTCTTTCTTTCCCTTTTTTCTGTCTCCCTTTCTCTCTCTGTTTCTGTCTCTCTTTCTCTCTCTGTTTCTGTCTCTCTTCTTTTTTCTCTTTCTGTCTCTTTCTGTCTCTCTCTCTCTCTTTCTTTCTATTTCTCTCTCTCTCTCTTCCTCCATCTCATTCACTTTATCTCTCTCTCTCTCTCTCTCTCTCTCTCTCTCTCTCTCTCTTTTTTTTTTTCTCTCTCTCTCTCCCTCCCTTTCTCTCCCTCCCCCCCCCCCTCTCACTCTCTCTCACTCTCACTGTCTCTCTCTCTCTCTCTCTCTCTCTCTCTCTCTCTCTCTCTCTCTGTCTCTCTCCCGTGCATTCGCCGTGCTTGTGCCTTCGTGTTATGAAAGCGGATATGTGCGTGTTATTTTTTTTCTTTCTGGGGGGTGTGGGAGGGAGAGGGTCCGGTGCGTGCAGGAGTCTCATTCATTGGCTAGTGCAAATATCCACACAATCGCGGGGTCATACGTGAGCTTACAAAACACGCAGATTCTTCCTCCCTCCCTCCGGGCTCATCTGCTTTGCCAACGGTGCTTGGGGCCCCTTGAGCCTCTCTGCCGAAGCGTGTACCGGGTGTCTGTGCTACGGGGCAATGGAGATCTCTTTAGAGATATAAATAGGAGCGGGGAAGAAAAGGTTTGAGACATGGGGAGAGAGACAGATTGGGTGAAAGGAGGAGGGAGAGAGATAAAGATAGATAGATAGATAGATAGAGAGAAAGAAAGATAGATATTGACACAGAGAGGGAGAGGGCGGGGAGAAGGGGAGAAGAGAGAGAAAGGGGGGAGGTGAGAATAGAGAGAGAGAAAACGTAAGAAAAAAATAGACAGATTGATAGATAGATAGGTAGACAGATAGATAAAAAGATAGATATACAGTTAAATGATAGATAGATAAGTATATATATAGACAGATAGATATACAGTTAAATGATAGATAGATAAATAAATAGATAGAAAGAGATTAATAGTCTATGGAAAGACAGATACATAGAGATTGATATACATAGATATATATGTATATATATAGGTAGATAGATAGATAGATAGATAGGTAGATAAATAGACAGATAGACAGACAGACAGAGAAAAAATATATATATATATATAGAGTGAGAGAGAGAAAAGAAAACGAAAAAAATCATTCGCCCGTCTTCACAAGCATCATTATACCCAAACTCATAACCTTAATAACACGAACTTGATTTGGAATTAAGAGTGTCTGAAACTAAAAGAATATTTATGCATTTTTCCTTAATTCAAATCAATTCAGATACGATTTTTTGGGACATATGACTCCCTCTCTATCTCTCTCAATTCCAGTGGTAGTGTTTCTCAATCAGCGCCTTTCTTCCCCTCCCCCCTCCCCCTTCCCCTCTCCCCAATCGATCTCTCTCCTGAGAAATTGCTTTGGGATATTCGAATATTCATGGGATATTTCCATCTCATCAGTAGGGTCAATTGTGCTGAAAATTACACTATGAGGATCACTGTTTGCTTGCTGCACCCCAAGTCCCCGGCCTGTTACTTCTTCTGTTTCGGAAACTGGCGTCGAAATTATACTGGAGGAGTAATTAGAAACGCGGGATGATGACGGGTAAATATAGAAAGATGGGGAGATCTACATGTCCCTCGTCTCTCGGTTGTCATTTGCTTCTGTCAGTGTTTGTTTGAGAACTTGTACATTTGTTTCCGTTCGCTCTCTATTTCTGGGTCTTTTTTTTGTTTGCTTGCCTGTCCGTTTCTAAAATGGACTGTAATGTAGGTATCACAAATTAGGTTTGTTAATTCTAAGGTATTGATTTTTCTTTTTTTAAGTATCCAATATATATATATATATATATATATATATATGTATATATATATTATATATATATATATATATATATATATATATATATATATATATATAATAAATTAATACTATGTTTGTGCTTGTTGTAGGTTTAGAAAGAGAGAGGGGATTATATTATGTCATATTTAAAAATGTATGTTTAATAGTCCTTGTCCTTATTAGCATTAGCAAAGCATCCTTTATGTTCGCCTAATATCTGTGTGTATTGCTAGACCAGATAAGTGCAAAAATTATTAGATTCCATTCACCTGTTTACATTTCATTATGTTCTTTCTCACTTGACAGTGTCCTTTGTATTGGTAGAACATTAATTAGTATTTCATCTTTTGCATATTAATATAGGGATATGGTATCTCCTAAGGAAAAAAATCTTTACATAGGAGAGTAAATTTTAATATCTTAATTGAAGACATCATTATTCTTCAATCTTTATAGAAACAGGTGTGAATAACAGTAATAATTCCAAAATGCAAGATGTACATATAGCGTGTCAATACTTCATCTCCCATTATTCTGACGAAGATAGAATACTGAAATGTTGATTGCTCGTCTAGCATGTGAAGTAATTCAAATCTCATTCATACCTGCTTCTGTCTGTCTCATTCTCATTCTCTCTGTCTCTCTCTCTCTCTCTCTCTCTTTTCCTGTCTATCACTCTCCCTAGCTTCTGTCTGTCTCATTCTCATTCTCTCTCTCTCTCTCTTTGCTTGTCTATCTCTCTCCTTCGCTTCTGTCTGCCGCCTTCTCATTCTCTCTCTCTCTCTCTCTTTGCCTGTCTATCTCTCGCCATCGCTTCTATCTGTCTTACTCTCTCTCTCTCTCTCTCTCTTTACCTGTCTATCTCTCCCCTTCGCTTCTGTCTGCCTCATTCTCATTCTCTCTCTCTCTCTCTCTTTGCTTGTCTATCTCTCGCCTTCGCTTCTGTCTGTCTCATTCTCATTCTCTCTCTTTTCCTGTCTATCTCTCTCCTACGGTTCTGTCTGTCTCATTCTCATTATCTCTCTCTCTTTGCCTGTCTATCTCTCTCCTTCGCTTCTGTATGTCTGTCTGTCTCTTTTATTTCTCTCTCTCTTTTCTCATAACCTCTCTTCCCTGTTTACATTCCTACCAACTCACAAATCCCCGTCAACAACCCATTTACCTATCTTTTCATCGCACACGAGTGTTTTTTCCTCTGACGCAGTTTCTGAACAAACGACGCAAGATTACAATCCCGAATTCTACAGTGTTCTACCTCCTCCTCCCTTTTATTCCTTGCGTGGATCCTTCAGCGAGTAACTCATGGCCATGTAGTGCTCCTTCCGCCGAATATTGATTGTAAGTTAGGTATATTATGAATGCGAATCGTTCGCTTTGAATATACAGGAGTTATTACCATGTTGATGTTGATGCCAGACAAGGATGATACGATCCAGGTTTGTAGAAATGTTGCATTGCATGAAACCACAAATCTTGTTCACGATGTATATTCCATCTAATCATCGATGTCATAACTATGATGAGGACTGTATGAAGATGAAAGTTACAACAAGAACAACAATCGCATCGATAATGATGATGGAGATATTAATAATAATAATAATCATAATAATAGCAATTACTAGAAAATGAGAATAAAACATTGAGAAAGAAAAAAAAAACAAAACATTGAAAAGCTTAAAAAAAGAAAAAAGAAAAATATAATGATAATGACAATACCAACAATAATAACAATAATGATAATAATTACATTAGTGAAAATATTTGATAAGAATAATGATAATAAACGTGAAAGTGTTAAAGATAGCAATTAATGTCAAAATAAACAACAACAACAACAACAAAAACACGTTTTAATGATAAGCGCCATTATCTTCCTCCTCATCATCATCCGCGTCATAATTTTCAAAGTCATCATTATCCTCATTGTCATCATAATGATTCTGATAACAATGATAATTATAATTATATCAAAATTAACGATTTTATTTACAGTAATAATTTTGATAATAATGATAATAATAATGATGATGATGATAATAATAATAATGATAATAATAATAATGATAATAATAATAATAATAATAATAATAATAATAATAATAATACTAATAATAATAATAATA
>NC_061830.1:6564076-6566576 GCF_019202785.1 Penaeus chinensis
CACAGCCGAGCTCACGTCCATCAATGTCAAGAGGCTGAGTATTGTGAGTATTGCATTGAAGAGGAAGGTTTAAGTGGTTCGAACTTTCTTGTCGTAGATATGTAGAAAGGAGTCATTAAGGAAAACGGAATTGAAACAATGCGAACGTGATGAATAGAAAGGATCTCATACATACGAAGATGTGCTGAAATTGGGAATGACTTAAGGAGTACGAGATAGAAATAATACGAAGGAGATTGATAAAAAGGGTTATATTCACACGGAGAAAATGCTGAGATTTGTAGGGTATAGTATCCTCTAGATCTTTCCGTCTCGAATAATGTGAATATGTTTGTGTATTATATACTCTATCGACATGAAATCGAATGTATATAAAAAAGAACATTAAAAAGATTATGATGTATGTGAAATGAAATGGAACTTTTGTGAATACAGTGAAGATGAAAATGTGAAAAAAAGAAAAAAAAAACACACACATAATAAAAATGGAAGACATATTCAATCGATATATAAAGAAGAAATAATCTGTGAAAATGAAATCTTCCTTTTAGTAAAAGAAAAAATCCTCTCCAATGCGTTGTTTTTCATCCATAGAAATTTGTCTTCACTGATGGATTGTTTTTACGAGATATCTCTTTTTCTAAATGAACTAATGCGTAGTAATTGAATATGCAGCATCACTGTACCCGAAGTAATCCTCCTTAAAATTTTTACAACTGTGGTGGAAAAAAACTCTATGGGATTTTATCACCACATTCAATTACTCGCGACCATCACCATGAAGAATTTACAGGCCATAAAACTATCGAATGATCCATTTCTGCGAATACTGAACTTCGCAGTATTAAGGGCACGGGGAAAAAGAAAGAACATATACACTAAAGAAGTTACGACTAAGGACGACCGAAAATGTATTTCATATTGCTACGACTGTTTGCCGTGCTTCGAATGATTCGTGCACGGCCATGTATCATCTCCAGCTTGTGGTCGTGTGACAGGCACGCCCATCATCCCAGCTCGTAAGTTCTCACACGCCCAACTCTCATGCGAGTCTGTATTGCGTGTCGTATTATCCACGCCCCGTGCCCATGCCCAATGCAAAGCACACGCCCATGGCAAAAGAACATTGGCATTAATGTTACGTGAAAATATTTGTCCTTCTCCCGCACCGAAGATTTATGCTTATTTATGCGTCAGTGTATTCACGTACATGCACATACAGGAACACACACACACATGCAGCACATGCATATACACACACTCACACACACACACACACACACACACACACACACACACACACACACACATCCATACACATCATAGTAAAAAATAATTTGTGCGGGCGTATGTGTGCGTGAATGAGTCTGTATGTTGTTACCTCGCCGTTTTTCTTCATTTCCTCTTCTTTTTTTTCTCATATCCTTTTGTTTATCACAACCACACACGCAAACCTGGCAATTTTCTGAAGAGTGAGTGAGGATTCATCCCCCTCCTCTCTCTTTCTCTCTCTCTCTCTCTCTCTCTCTCTCTCTCTCTCTCTCTCTCTCTCTCTCTCTCTCTTTCTTTCTCTCTCTCCGTTTAGAAATGAAAAGAAAGAGAAATAAAGAAAAAAGAAAAACTAAAGCGAGCTGAAAAGGCAGGCCTATTTGCTTCCTCACACTCAAGCTGTTCTCATACCTTTTACTCCTGTAAAGCGAGAAAGCGTGAGCGTCACACTTTGCATGTGTCATTACCTGAGTGAATCTTCTCCCCAAGCCCTCCAAATATCCTCTTCCTTCCCCTCCTCTTCCCCACCCCATTCCTACCTCGTTTCCCCCTCCGTTTCTCCCTCTCCTCCGTCCTTCCCTTCCTCATTCCTCCCTTTCCCGTCCCCATCCTCCTCCCTACCTCTCCTCTTTCTCCCCTTACCCCCTCTCCCTTCCCAATCCTACTTCCTCCTTTTCCCTTCTCCTCTTCCCCTCCTCCTCCCTCTTCCGTCATTCCTTCCTCACTCCTTCCTATCCCCTCCCCCTCCTCTGCCCGCCCTCTCCCCCCCCCCCTCTTCCCTCTCCCCGAGGAAGGGGAAGCTGAAAACACGGGGCTTATGAAATGACTCCCTTTTGTCTTCCACATTTGTTTTCTTGGGCGGCCGTGGCATTGGTGTTTAATTCTCATTTATCTTGATGAATTGGACAAGACCTTGTTTACACGCTTGTCTCTGAATAACCTGACTTCGTCTTAAACGTGAGTAGGGCATGTTGTTTTTTTTCGATCTCAATTTAAGGTCATAACGTTAATCATATGCAAATACGGATGTATAAATTACAGTTCACCTTGAAGCTTTTCTTCCATGAATACTAAGATAAGGAAGGGCCGATGCTGGAAAAAAGGCAGAATCCTAAAATGGAAATTCCAATATTCAGAGTTTTTCATCAGAAGGAAAAACATCTACGTCTGTCAAGGTTACGCAGGAGGACGAGAGGAAGGAGGAAACGGGGTTTGAGGAAATCAGATTTCC
>NC_061830.1:6574076-6576576 GCF_019202785.1 Penaeus chinensis
GAGCAGTAAGGATATCCGCAAATGATAACCAAAGCTAAAACTTACTTTATATAATATATAAATGCCAATCCCCCCCCCCCCCCGCCTCTCACGCAGCGTTGCCAACATTGATAAGAAACCGCCTCTCTCGCCCAACTACCGACCCAAGTCCTGCTCCCTCGCCTCCTTCCCTTCCTTTCTTTCTCTCCTCAGGTCCTCCTTCAAGAAAACTATGCAAATTACCGCAAAGACAAGACACGCCGCTAACAGTATTTTACCCGAGTCGCTCCCTCTCCCGCTCGGCTCCCTACGGAAGATTTCGAGGCTTTGGCGCGAGGCCTCGACCGGCTCCAAAGCTTCATTTGTATGCATGAATCTCAAGTTTACCACAGGCGAGTACGTCAATGTGAAACGAAGCAGTGCTCGAAACCAGGATTGTCTCGCGGGTCGCTTTTGCGCATGGGTTTTGTCCCAGTTTAATCTCGGAGTGGGTTATGAGAGGTTTATGTCCGGTGCTGAGGACGCGGCCCGGAGTGGTTGGGGGTGTGTGTGCAAGTGTGTGTGTTTGCATGCAAATGTGGGCTTATTTATGTGTGTGGGTGTGCGTGTGTGAGTTTGTGTGTGTGTGTGTATTTGTGTGTGTGTGTGTGTGTGTGTGTGTGTGTGTGTGTGTGTGTGTGTGTGTGTGTGTGTGTGCGCGCGCGGGCGTGTGTGTGTACATAAGATTATGTATGTATGTGTATGTATGTGTATGTATGTATGTATGTAAGAATGTATATATGTAAGTATATGTAAATATGTGGGTGTAGGTGTGTGTGTGCTTTTTTACATGTGGGTCCTTTTTTTTGTCTCCTGTACAACACGGGCGTATCTGAGAGCATGTATCTCGTGACGTATCCTGAGACGGAGAACTTTCGTCATCTTCCCACGATTTTTGAGGAGTTAATGGCTGACCTGGAGATACACTTTCGCCCTTAGCTTTTATAATTAACCGGGATTTTTTTCTTTTTTTCGCGAGGACATCATTTCCGCCCGTGAATTGCGATTTCCTCAAGTCATTGTTACTTCTCTCTTTCTGTTATTTTCGCGATCACGGTACCCTCATTATGCATTTAATTAATTTCAGTAGTTTATGAAGCGGTGCGCGGGGTGGGTCCATGTGCGAGAGGGGGGGGGGGAGGGGGGTAGGCTTGGGGAGAAGGGGTAGGGGAAGGAGTAGGAGGGGATAAGCAGAGCCAAGGGAAGAGGATCCGGTGGGGGGGGGGGATAAAAGGGGGGGAAGTGGGGGAGCTGTAGGAGGGGGAGAAGGATAGGCGGGAGTGTGCGGGGGGAAGGGGGTGGGGGTAAGGTAATGGGAGAGAGAAAGGCTCAAGGAAGAAAAGGATAGAACCATGAGAGTTAAAGGGATGGGTAAGGGGAGAGGAGAGAGGGGAGAGGGGAAGGGGAGAGGAGAGAGGGGAGAGGGGAAGGGGAGAGGAGAGAGGGGAGAGGGGAAGGGAGAGGAGAGAGGGGAGAGAGGAAGGGGTGACTTTAAATAGATGCTGGATAGGGGGGTAGGGGGGTGAAGGGAAAGGGGAGAGAGAATGGGTAAGGGATGAACAAGGATTTAAACTCGACTAGGGCAACCTACAGCTGAAAAAAGGGAGATTTAGGAGACATAGCAGAGTATGCGGAGAAGGAGAAAGAGAAGGAAAATAATGATGGTAATAATAACAGTCCTAGTTTTATTGATGGTACCATATTATAAGGATAAAAATAACAATAAGAACAATGATACTGCTCCTGATAATAATAACACTAATAACAGTACCAAGGCTAACAAAAGTGTAAATAATGTTAAAGATAATAAAGGCATTAAGGCAAAATTCCACAGGACTTTGGCCTCTATGTAGAATCACATGAATTATAACCAGTTCATTCATAAAGGCATTAATTCATAGCACTTCTTTGTTTACGTCGTATGCAAAAACAAACCTATTTATTATACACTATCTAAAATATAGCTTTCTGAGACAATAACTCGGGAGACAATGGAACTGCAGATTAAAAAAAAAAGAAAAAAGGAAAAAAGTTCCTAACGATTTCTTTGCTGTTGTTGAAGCGAATACGAGAAATGGCAAATAAACGATGTAAATGGTATTAATTCTTAATAAAATGATAGTTATAGCAAAAATACCTAAAACTGATGATGGCAAAAGTTATTTTTATTTTAATGATACAAATTATCAATATTATTCTGATTATAAATTATACAGTTATCAGTGATATTGTTATTGCTGTTGTTGTTGTTGTCGTTGTTATTATCATTGCTGTCATTGTTATTGCTATTGTTTTTTATTGTCATAGTTGTTGCTGTTGTGTTTGTTGTTATTGTGGTTGGTATTGTTTCTGTAGCTGTTGTTATTATTGTTGTTGTCATTACTGTTGTTACAGCTGTTTACAGAAATATTAAAAATTAAAATATTTCGTTATTAAAGAATTTGATTAAAAGAAATGGAAGACTAAGAAGAAGAAGAAGAAA
>NC_061830.1:6584076-6586576 GCF_019202785.1 Penaeus chinensis
ATTGTAGACGTGTTCAGAGTCCCATTTATTTTTTTTTTTATTTTTTTTTTTTAGGTACAGAAGTGGACGAGGGCAAAGGGGTATACATGCCTAAATTGGTACAGGTGTTTGTGTAATTACGTACATGCTGTAGAGGTATTAGAGACAGATTTCAGACTGACAGACAGGCACACACACACACACACACACACACACACACACACACACACTATCTCCTGTTTCTCTCTCTCTTTCTCTCTCTCTCTCTCTCTCTCTCTCTCTCTCTCTCACTCACACATACACTAACACACACAAACACACACACATACAAACAAACAAACAAACAAACAAACACACACACACACACACACACACACACATACACACACACGCACACACAGACACACACATATATCCCCTTCAAATCTCTCTCACCAATACGGTACATGAAATTCCTTCCAAAATTTCCTTTCCCCGTCGATTCTCCCGGTGTGCATTGACTCAATTATCCAAAATTGTCCAGTCGGGTTTAGAAAGTTGAGTATAAATGCCCATTGACACAGAAATAGTCCAGCTGGTTTACAGAACGGAGCGGAAATGCCCACTGACCTAGACTAAGTACAGCGAGTGGGTCTACGTCTACTAAAGGTACCCATGTAGTCTTTGTTCAAGGGGAAACGAACTTATTACAGTAGATAACGTAGTGAAGATAAGGCTAATATTGATGAAAATAATGCTAGGTGAAACATGGATGCCAGTTATGATAGTGACAATAATGATGATGATGATAATATTAATAATGATAGAAATTATAATGGTGATAATAACAACAGCAATTTTAACAGTTGTGATAATTATGATGATAATACTAATACTAATAATAAGATAGATGATAATAACAAAAAAAGAGAATTGTGAAGATAATGATTATAATAATAATATTAATGATATTAATGATAATGATGACAATGATAATGATCATGATAATGAGGATGATAATGATGATAATAACAATAAAAATAATGATAATGATAATGATAACGAAAATTATAGTAATGAAAATGATAGTACTAGAAGTAGCAATAATTATGATAGTGACCTCACCGTATTACAGTCGTTTATGATAATGATAGTATTAATAAAACTGATAAAGATCATGATGACAAAAACAACAATAACGAAAATAATAATGATAGTGATAATAATAGCAATGGTAATGATAACGACAATGATAATGGTAATGATACTAATAATGATTATAATGTTAATGACAATAATAACTATAATAGTGATAATAATAGTATTAATGTTAATAATATAATATTAATTATAATGATAATGATACAAATAATAATGATGATATAATGATAATAATATTAGTAGTAGTTGTAGTGACAGTAGTAGTAATTAAAAAAAAAAATAGTAATAATTATTATAATAAAGACAATAATAATAGTAACAATACCAATGCTAATGATGATAATAATAAAAAATAAAGATAATACTATTGATAATAATAATGATCATAATAATGATAATAACAACAATAATGGTAATAATAATGATAACTACAACAAAGAAAAATAATTTAAAAAGTAGAACAGTAGAAAGATTAGTAATCATGAAAATAGAAGAAAAAACAACAATATAACCATCACCATAATTGTAGAGATATTCATAATGATAACGATGATCATCAAAAAAGCTATAATATCTAATACGATGATATTGCTGTACGTTTTCATTAGTGGTGTGGTGGTTATGGTGCCTTATCAGATTCTGATATTGGCTGTCACAACATGATACAATGCTTTGTTTTCTACTAGCCGAATAATATCCACGCCTCTTCTACCTAAACATTTACTTATCCATCCGAAAAATGTACATTCATGTTGTGATAATCTTGAAGTGCGTTCGTGGTATGGTGTCCCCTTCCTTTCCACGGAGAATGTCGTTGTCACCTTAAGGTAATCACTCGCCACAGAACATCTCGGTCCTAGGGTTTTCTTGGAGTTTCCTTCTCCTTGACAGATTGCCTTGCAAAGCTTTTGAGTCCTGTCTGCCTATGCTCATGACCCTGTGCTATGGAGGCTAACAGGTGCTACATCTTGCCCAAGGGTAACCTGGAAGTAGAGACAGTGGAGAGGTAACTCCATTATACGCTTTTATTCCTTATCATTATTACTATCATCGTTGATATCATCACTTATTATCTATCACCATTATCACACTACTATTATTATAATTTTGTATGATATCATTGTTATTACTGCTAATAATAGTCATAAGGAAATTAATAATAATGAGAAAAAGGACGAGAAAATGAGAAAATATAACAACAGTAATTATTCCAATAATTACCAAATAAAATCTATTATGGGTTCTTTATCCGGAGAGAGAGAGAGAGAGAGAGAGAGAGAGAGAGAGAGAGAGAGAGAGAGAGAGAGAGAGAGAGAGAGAGAGAGAGAGAGAGAGAGAGAAGAGAGAGAGAGAGAGAGAAAGAGAGAGAGAGAGAGAGAGA
>NC_061830.1:6661576-6669076 GCF_019202785.1 Penaeus chinensis
TTTCAGTGCTTTCAGACACTTTATGGTGTTGTTCTTTCTTCCAATCTTGGATTTATTGGGCAAATCACCATCACAAACTCCTTCCAGCTTGGTCAATATGGTGTCAATGGTCAGGCAGAACAAAAAAATCCCAGCCACCTGGCACCAACTGGCAAAAGACATTTCTGCAATATCTTCAGTGTTGCATATAAATCGGACTTCTGCATTGTTGGTCTGCTTCCATTTCAGTCTGTTAAATTCCCGTCTTTGCGCCTGATAATCAACACTTCCGAGTGATCCATTGCTTCCTTGTACTTTTGCATCATACCAATCTATGTCTTCCTTGAGGATTTCTCGGGGTTGTTTCTTTGCCTTGAATGACACAATCACAGTTTTCGAGAATTTTGTCTTCAGTGTTACATTTCTGATGGAGTCGTAGTACTCTTTCTTTATTTTTTCTTTCATATACCAAGGTGATATTGTCTTAATGCCGAATTTGCTATACAGCACAGCAATTTCCGCCTGCAACTTGGATAAAATCTGAGATTCCGTAATAGTCAAATTATTGCATGGCAAGCTATCTTTTGAGCATCCTTTTGGTGTCTGGTTACCATGTCTTTCTAAGTCACAGTATCGAGCAAGAATGTCACTCTTCGTCAGTGGTCTAGGTGGCAAAACATCAATGGTACCAAACTCTTTCAGTATACGTGTATCGGCACTGCGCAAACCACCACGTCGAAGTGCCATATTGCCACTGACGAGATCGTCTCCACAATATAGGCGAGCGAGTAATGTGCATTATGAAGGTAGCACAAGTTTATATGGAAATGCATAGTGACTGGGAATCTTTACGGAAGTCCCCAGGAATCATTCGCAATGACCTAAGTTACCCTATGTTTGATTCTGCCATAACGTCGGATGAACCGAAATGCCCTTCCGTGGGTCATGCGGGTCACAGCTGAGGCCGCCGCACCTCATCCCAGCGCCGGATATTGTATTATACTTTAATAAAAAATTGCGAATAGTAGATATTTTTTTATTTGTCTAATATTTTGCATGTCGACATTTAAGCATAGTAGGCGCCTGTTTAGCAACTTGCTGAATGATTCTGAAAAAGTCGGATTTATTGAAACACCCTAGACTGTGCATTCGTGTGTGTGTGTGTGTGTGTGTGTGTGTGTGTGTGTGTGTGTGTGTGTGTGTGTGTGTGTGTGTGTGTGTGTGTGTGTGTGTATGTGTATGTATATGTATATGTGTGTGTGTGTGTGTGTGTGTGTGTGTGTGTGTGTGTATGTGTGTGTGTGTGTGTTTATTGAGATGTCTGCCATAAATAAATGGGAAAGATCAGTCAAGGTGGTTTCCCGTTGCCTTCCATGGCAGTGTTATATATATATATATATATATATATATATATATATATATATATATATATATATATATATATATATATGTATGTGTGTATGTATGTATATGTATATATATATATATATATATATATATATATATAGATATGTATGTGTGTATGTATGTATATGTATATATATATATATATATATATATATATATATATATATATAGATATATAGATATATATATACGCACACAAACACACACACACACAAACAAACACACACACAGACAAACACACACACACACACACACACACACATATATATATATATATATATATATATATATATATACATATACATACACATATATATATATATATATATATATATATATATATATATATATATATATACATATATATGTATATATATATAAAGGGAAGAAGGGGCTAATATACATCAGTAGATGGAAGGGGAGAGAGAGAGAGTGAAAGAGAAAGAGAGAGAGGAAGAGAGAGAGAGCCAGAGATACAGAAAGAGAGAGAGTGAAAGAGAAAGAGAGAGAGAGAGAACGACAAAGACAGACAGACAGACAGAGAGAGATAAAAAAAAAGGGGAGAGAGAGAGAGAGAGGGGGGGGGGGTAAAGAATTAAGAAAGAGAAAGACAAAGAGAAAGGGGAAGAGAGACAGAGAGTGAGAAAGAAAGAAAGAAAGAGAAACGGAGAATAGACGAAAACAAAGCTTTATGGTGACATAGCTTACAACGGAACCTCAGATTGCAGTGAGAGACACAACACAGTAGAGAACATCGGCTTTTGTCTCTCTTGTCCGGTATGTCTCTGTCTGCCGCACTCCCTAAGACACGGGTCTCAGTCGGCGGATGTTTACAAGCCTCCTGAGAGTGACAGGTGGAAAGAACAGGTGGAATATTCGATGGACAGCAAAGTGGCTCCTGTCCCCGCGGAAGGGCTGTTTCACTTTGCCTCTTGCCTGTCTATCTGTTTGTTTCTTTCCATCTGTCTGTTTCGTTCTGCCTCTTTCTGTCTGCCTCTCTCTCTGTCTCTGTCTCTGTCTCTGTCTCTGTCTCTCTCTCTCTCTCTCCCTCTATCTCTCTCTATTTGTCTTGCTGTCTCTGTCTCTCTCTGTCTCTGTCTCTGTCTCTCTCTCTCTCTCTCCCTCTTTCTCTCTTTCTCTTTCACTCTCTTTCTTTCTGTCTCTCTGGCTCTCTCTCTCTCTTCCTCTTTCTCTTTCTCTTTCACTCTCTCTCTCCCCTTTTTTCTTCCAATTTTATTTAAATTGATGGTTACAGCTAAAAAATATAAGATATGTAGAAAAACTCAATGAATATTCGTTTAATTATATTCATAATGTGGGATGTTAAAAGACTTCCCTGGTAATTTATCAAATATATAGGAATCAATACAAACACTGTTATAGTAATATAGTGTTTACCGCAAGCCCAAGTAACAATTCAAACAGATTGTATTTCTTTGTTGATTTTTCATCATCGCCAGACGAAGAACCGGTCCAAACAGAATTTTTATTCATTGCCCTCCATCGTCAAATATAGGAAATGTCCCAAGCTCTTGCCTATGCGGTTTGGCGTTTGTTGTCCTTTGCCGAAGTGCCGACAGACTCAGAAGTGGCTATAATCGTTTAGCGTTGGTATTGCCAGTTGACGTATCAGCAAGGTAGGTTTTTAATAATCATGTCAGAGAAGAAGAATTCTTTGATAATTCACTGACTTAACGGTTCCATACACTCTACAGTTTAATATAAGTATATATCTATCTATAAATTTACAAGACATTTTTTAGATTTAATTTTTGCTAGTTTCATTTGAAATTTGCATATCTTCGCTATACCCAGGCTGTGTCATGTATTTGTCATCATTCTAATCACATCACATACAACCAATAAATCTGCTTAAATACAGATTTTTGGTCGAAATAACCCGTGATGACATGGTCTTACCCGTGCTCTGACTACTGATAAAATTTACCACGATAACTCCGATGGTAAGTTGTTCGTAAATACCACCGCTGTCTATTTACGATTTTAATTGTAGTTACCAACGGTATTACCATCGTAAGTGCGTTAGTGAATCCGGTCCCAGGCCTACCTCCTGGCCCAACCTTGCCTACCCATACCCACCCACACCGCCCACTTAGACCCACCCATATCCACCTAAACTCTTCCAGGCCTAGTCATACCCACGCCATACCCTTCCAGGCCTACCCACACCCACGCCCTCACTTAACCCTCGCTAATACGCCCCTCGTCCACAAGCGCGCGACGCTGCCTTCTCGCGACACCAATTGTTTCCGAAGATTTGTATTAATGGGATCTCGCAGGGCGCACCGGGCCGGAAAATTGAATCCCTGGCGTATGGTCTCGCGAGTTTGTTGCACCGGCGAGAGGAGGGGGAGGGGGGGTCGTGGCGGGGGGTTGAGAAGGAGGAGGAAATGTTTCGGGGAAGGGGGAGTGGGGGAGGGATGGGGAGAGGGGAGGGGAGAGGGGATGGGCGTGATAGGTAGGGAGTGGTTGGGGGGGAAGGGGGTGGGGGAGGAGAAGGGGGGATAGGCGTGGAATGGGGGGTAATGGATGGGGATAGACTGGAGGTGATGGATGCAGGCTATGGGGTGGAATGGAGGTGATATATATAGAGTGGAGGAAGGAAGGCATAAGGGTATAAACAATACGAGGAGGTAAGGGATGGGGTTGGGGGTGGGGGGGGGGGGGGATGGGAGTAGGGAATGAATGGTGGAGTCAGAGGAGAAAGGGTTGGGGAAGAGCACGGACAAAATGAGCGTATGGAGCGGTAGGGGAAGGATGAAGGAGGGGTGGGGGAGGGGAGGAGGAGCGAAGTGGGAAGGGGGGAAGAAGTTGGAGCGAAGAGAGGAAGTGAAAGGAGGAGGAACAGAGAGGGGGGGGGGGGAGGAAGAGCGAAGAAGGGGGAAAGGGAAGAGGAGAAGGGGAGACCTTGCATGTTAAGATATTCCGCCTTGCTAGTCTGACTCTCATCCTAGCGTTAATAACAGGCAGTTGTCTACACATGTGCGTATATGCGTAGTAGGGGAGGGAGAGGGGGGGTGCGGGTGACTAAATATCTTCTTGTATATGTATGTGTGTATTGGCTGCCATGTGTTTGTACTACATACCTTTCACACGAGTTACTGTATTACTAGAATATAATGGTCCACAGACTAGACGGTTCAGCAATACCTATATACGAAAAAAATCATCCTTTTTCGCTGTACCCGAATTTCCTCGATCAGGAGTATGAATTTATATCAATCTATATATGAAAACAAATAGTTAAGCTTTAGCACATTGCCATACATATATTTTAGGGATGCAGAAAAAAAATAAAGTAGCATTAAATTTATGATCAAAATCATAAATATGTAACACTTATAGATGAACGTGGATTGGCAAACAAAAAAAATATCAATAGATAAACCACATTTACTGAAATAAATGGGTCGAAAAAAAAATAATAGTGAAATGAAAGTGACACACTAAAATAATCATATAAAAGAACCGATAAACGAAAATTATATAAAATAATTGATAATGAATTTACACTAATCAACAACAACAACAACAACAACAAAAAAAACGATTAGGAACAGCAAAAGGAAAATATTTCAAAAGGAATGACAGAAATTCAATCTCGTTAAGTCTACACAAAGTTCGTTATGACAAACTATAAAACAAGTATGAATAAAAATAAATACCTCTACAAAACAAAATATGTAATCGACTTCAATATTACGCAATACTCAACTTGTAACGCTGTACCATCGACACACCAATTATACATCTTGTATTGTGGAATAGTAACATTCATATATTATTCTCACTCACGCCCTTACAATTACCACCACGTCTTAACTATTCAACTCCCAAACTTCCTGAAAAATCTAATTACATTAACTCTCGATGGCAAACACTCCATTAATTTAATTTTGGCACGATAAGCCCCGACTGCTCAGTTTCCTTATTTCCAAATTTAGTCTGAGGAACTCGTTTCAGAAAAAAAAGCTATATATATTGGTACAAGAAATGTGTCTATATGATCCGTCTCATGCACTTTCCTAAATTGATGATTTATGTGCTCTGTATATGCATTTCTCCTGCATATGAATAATCTAATTTATCAAATATATAATTCATCTCGTACACATAAGTGATTGAAAGGTTTTTGTTGATATTACGAGAAGACAGTGCTTTGGAATTATGTGTTTGTATTGACTTGTTAACAGACAAATTAAACACGCCAGAGAGATAAAAGGGTATGAATAGATAGAAAGGTAGATTAATAAATATATATAGAGAGATAGAGAGATAGATAGATTGAGAGAGAGAGAGAAAGAGAGAGAGAGAGAGAGAGAGAGAGAGAGAGAGAGAGAGAGAGAGAGAGAGAGAGAGAGAGAGAGAGAGAGAGAGAGAGAGACAGAGAAAGTGAGAGAGAAGAAGAAGAGGCAGACATACAAAGACAAAGAAACAAGCAGACAGACAGACAGTCAGTTAGGAGTCAGACCGAAAGACCGGCAATCAGACACGCAGACTGAGAAAGCACTAACACGATATCAGCAATTTGAAGTTTCATTTTACTTTTCACATTATGGCTAAAGCGCTTATCTTCCCCAGCAGGAGGAATTTCTCTGCCATCCTTAAGACCTCAACAGAACCGTGATGCAGTAATCCACTGGCGTACTCACTGCGACTTTCTCAAGAAGCATCCAAGAAGTTCGTAAACTTGCTTCTCTCTCGTCCGATGGCGGGTTGCCCTCTTCTTCTCTCTCTTCCTCTACCTCTCTCTCTCTCTCTCTCTCTCTCTCTCTCTCTCCTTATTCTCTCCTTAGATTATATCCGTCCGTTCGCGCGCGCGCGCGCGTGTGTGTGTGTGTGTGTGTGTGTGCGTGTGTAGCTCTGTCTCTGTGTCTGTCTCTCTCCCTCAATCTCTCTCTCCTTTCCGAGACGTTTTTCGGGTTCATCACACACATTCTATGTGTCTACCTACATACGTATATACGCTTATACATATGCTTTCTCTCTCTCTCTCTCTCTCTCTCTCTCTCTCTCTCTCTCTCTCTCTCTCTCTCTCTCTCTCTCTCTCTCTCTCTTCTCTCTCTCTCTCTCTCTCTCTCTCTCTCTCTTTCTCTCTTCCTATCTCCTCCCTTACTCTCTTATAACTTCTTCAACCTCTCCCTTTTATTCCTCTTCTTCTAATTTCTCCTTTTCCTCTCTTTCTTTTACTCCTTCTCTTTCATCCAGTCAGCCTTATTTCACATCCCTCCTCCCTTCTCCTTAATTCACCTCAATTCTTCACCCTCTCCCCCTCCCTCACTTCCTTCTCTCTCACTTTCCCTTTCCCACTTTTCTTCGTCACCCCTCCGTCTTTCCCTTTCCCCCCTTATCATCCTCCCTTCCCTCCCTCTTCCCCATCCTCCCTTCCCTCCCTCTTCCCCTTCCTCCCTTCCCTACCTCTTCCCCTTCCTCCCTTCCCTCCCTCTTCCCCTTCCTCTCTTCCCTCCCTCTTTCCCCCCTCCCCGCCATCCCTCTTCCCCTTCCTCCCTTCCCTCCCTCTCCCCCTTCCTCTCTTCCCTCCCTCTTCCCCTTTCTCCCCTCCCTCCCTCTCCCCCTTCCTCTCTTCCCTCCCTCTTCCCCTTCCTCCCTTCCCTCCCTCTTCCCCTTCCTCCCTTCCCTCCCTCTCCCCCTTCCTCTCTTCCCTCCCTCTTCCCCTTCCTCCCTCCCCTTCCTCTTCCCCTTCCTCTCTTCCCTCCCTCTTTCCCCCCCTCCCTGCCATCCCCTCCTCCCTATCTCCACTTCTTCGTCCTGTCGACCGGCTGATTACCGAGTCCAAGCCGGATAATTGAAATGCAAGTTCCGGATCTTCGGTTTTCTAGTTAGGGAAACGGCTAATGCGCGGGCCGGGAGAAGGGTGTGCTGCATTAACTTTAAAACTCGCTTTGACTTGAAGCTTGTTGTCGAAGGGTTTGATTTTCTAGGTTAAATTGCTATTAACGTGAGCAGTACTAATAACTATAAATATATATATATATATATATATATATATATATATATATATATATATATATATATATATATATATATATATGTATGTGTGTGTGTGTGTGTGTGTGTGTGTATTTTTTTTTC
>NC_061830.1:6711576-6716576 GCF_019202785.1 Penaeus chinensis
GCTGAATTCAGAAAGTGGTCTTGATTTTCTCATGCATACCTGCTATCCCATTCATCGACAGTAACCCCAGAACTTCACTGTCGTCGCTGCTAGCTCAGACTTATCCACAATAATAGTTAGACCATGAATGCGACACCACATCAACCACTTTTACTCTACAAATGATACTCGTACTCCTGGTCCCAAAGACGAATGTTATCCACCACCTTGACATATTGCTGTACTCCTTCAAGAGCAATGTCACCTCGTCGACAAAGTTCATTTCTTGTTGCAGAGAAACCTATAAGGCCGCAACAGAAACGAAAATGTAAGGAGCAAAAAGGTGCCGGATGTTGGTCCCTTTCATTTAATGGTATCTACCAATAACCACTTAGAGCGTAGAGTGGAAAACTACTTCGCTTCGGGGTCGACATGATGTATGGTGAAGTGAGGTGTAGTGCTGGGTGGCCTGGACGGTACACTCGTTTTTTAAGCTTCGCCATGTCGACTGTCATCAGTACTCCTATCGATTTCGCTACAGCTATTAAAGGGAAGCACCACTAAGATAGCTTAACACCTGATGAGGCAGTAATGCCTTGGACCACCAAATTATCCAACTCCCACCATGCCAAGGGAACGACTGGCAGAATATGAATGGCAACTGTCTCTGCATCATCTTTCAATAATATTCTCATATATAGACCTAGCAATGTCTTCCGAGAGCCCTATTAGGAAATCTTCCTTTGTAATGAGGATATCAGAATGCTGAAGAAAAGTCTGCCTTACCTCAGCTGGTGAGGTTGTTGGTGGAGGAGGTACTGGCATCAACAGGGCTCAGTCGACATTGACGGTGGGGTTGTACAGGCCAGATCTAATGTAATGATGGGTGACATGCTCCTTGAAATGGCGAACCAGTTATTTGCCGCTGTGACCTTGCAGCTCTTGTCCCTTGCACCAGCTAATGGGTTTCTGAGTTTTGTGGTCTTCGTTTAGAACACTGTTGTGAACTACCAATGTTCTTAATCTGCCTGGGAGAGTCATCTGGGATGATCTGTAGCTGTTATGTATGCTTCCAAGACAACAACAATCGTGGTAGCAAACTAAGAATACTCACCCATCATTGAATCTTCACGTCACCATACAACATAATTGCATAGGAAGAGCCAATAATCTTGCTTTTCATGGATCTCCCATCAGAATTGTTGCGTCCAAGCTCTCATTGACGATCCAAATCTGCACCTGTCAATCCAATGAAATCTAGGTGCTGCACACCAATTACCGTGATGCCTGCTCCTGTGTCAGGTACACATTTCATATATCCTATATGCTTTCCTGACTGCACCAACAACTTGATTGTAGGTGATGGGGGTCCAACATGAGGGATAACTTTTGCTGCAAACCTAGTGGCGTTCTTGCATGGTGGGGCATTAAGTCTGCCGTTCAAGAGGGCGACAGAAAGAGTTGTATTTTGGACTTATATAATGCAAAAAGTCATTGAATTATACTTATTCTAAAGTAAAATATTTATTTGTTTCATGAAACTATAAAGCATTATACAAAAAAAATAATTACGTAAGCGAATAGAGTAACATTCAACATAAAATAAAATCATTAGTTATAATTGGCTAACTACATGGAATCCAGTTACATTAGCATTCCCCTGTCTGGCTCAAAAACTCCATTCATAATAGCTGCACATTCACTTAAGTGAATAAATGGTTTTACACTGTTCAGTTTCAGGAAATTCCTTTCTTTCCTCTTGATGAAATTTAATTTAGAGAAAGGTCTTTCAAAGTCAGTATTGGGTGAAGGGAGTGACAAGACTTGCATAGCAAATTTACAAAAATGCTGAAATGAGACGGCTGGCATTGTCCTCAAATTCGATTTTTTTATATAAAGGATACCTGCATCGTTTTGCGTTTCTTTGACATATTCAGGAAACTGGTGCTAGCTTATGCCATGCTGTTAGTCATCGTTTGATTACTAATTACATGTTTTATTCTGGAAGAGATGAAGCTTGATTGACGTGGAGTGGAAAACTACGTTAGGGCAAGTGAGGTGTGGCATTATGTTATGTAAAAAAATCTTCTTCCCACACAATATTTGTATAATACATTTTTAAAAGCTGCCACTGCTCTAGGACCCTTGAAGTGGCACAAATATGGAGAAGCTTGTGAGGTTTTGTATTGCAAAATAGTTGGTGATTTTTAAATTTGCACTTATGCTTAGAACTATGGGCAAACATATATTATGAATATTACGAATGAGGTCCACACATAAACGTTCTCCTCATCAGAATACCTCAGCTATAGCACATGCTTTCTCCGAGGCGCAATCTGTTACTTCATCAATAATTATACTAAATTTGCTCTTTGTTAGCTTATTAGCTAGTTTTTGACTGAAAATAAAGCAATTTTTATAAAAGCATATTAACTTGTCATGATTTTATTATACTTACGGGTTTTATAATGCTCACATAAATGGCAAATTATGTTCAGCCGAAAATACAATGAATAATATTGTGGCAAAGTCCAAACCACTAGTAATTCTGTGATTCAGATGAAGGTTCGGTTGAAATCGCCCTCTGCCTCTGCTCCAAGACTTATATGTTGCTGAGATAGAGTGTTGCGTTGTGTATCTACTGGGATGTACATCAACATATTAGAATGCTTTTAAACATGTCTGAAAGGACATTTGTAAAGTCTACGTGGAAAGGAATGACTGGTCTGCCATACGACCACAGAAAATGGATGGCTAGACCATTTCCCCGCTGACACGAATGTTGGTTTAACATCGATTAATTGTATGTTGTGGTGCACTACATAGATGAGCAATGTGGGAAATCACTTCTGCACCTTCCCTTACTGAAATGGCTTCATATCCACGAGCAGAGATTTCCCACATTACTCAACTGTAGCGCGCCCAGACGTACAATATATCGATGTTAAACTGACATACGCATCAATGAGGAAATGGTCTGTGGTCTTATGACAGACCAGTCATTCCTACCGTGTAGACTATACATGGGAAATCTGCTCGCGTTATATGGGTATTATGATAAATAGTAGATGTATAACTCAAGAAAATGTGACATTGAACATGTAAACTTTATTTATCTAAAATGTACCCGACCACTCACGGTGGGTGTTTAGTAAGGGTGAAGCTTTCGAGTCATTCTATGAATTGTGGCTCTGCCTTTGGAGCTGCCAGCTGGAAGACTGAGCTGGAGTGACATCGACTGAAATTTCCTTTGTGATGACGACTCGGTCTGCCTCGTCATATCGGTTCATGTCATGATGGTTTTTGCAATTTTTTATATTTCATATATTTGGATATGAGAAAATAAATAAATATTGCCATCAATAATTTTTATTTTCAGCAAACTATCTGAGATCAATACAATTAACAAAAATACTGTACGAAAAACAATCCTTAGTTACCATCTGTCGGTCGTCTTTTGTCTTCGTTTAGCCCTGGTAGCGAGGAACCTGTGTGAAGCGGAGATAGCCAATGGGTGTGTTGGAGTGTATGCTTGACCACAACAAATCACCTCGCGCACACGGAAGGGTGTATGCGGCGCGACGGCCAATTACTAGGCTCAGCGCTCGCGTGGGTGGGGCTTATCCTTCATTCAAGCTTGGGCAGTCCTGGGTATTGGGCACGGACCTCAGTACACTCCCGAAAGCCGACGAAATGAATTGAAGTTGACACTCCCATTTGGACATTCATAAAAGCACCGCGGGACTTGGGAAATGGCACTGGCGTTAGCATAAAACACCGAACGATACCTAACCAAAAACCTCACTAAATTACTTCACTTCACTGAAATAATAGCAGGAAAACAGGATAATCCCATGTTGCACTAAGCCCGTGTGGTACGGCAACCTAAGTGTTGCTAAACACCTAGAATTAGATGCCTACAATTAGTTGGGCAACCCACGTGAGATTAAATAGATAAAAAGTGACTATAGGACACAATATAACTATCCCCCAATAATAATGATAATAATAAAAAGAAGAATAGCAATAATAATTATTTTATTGTTTTTTTGTTGTTATTACGTTGATAACAATAATGATAACGATAAATATTATTACAATTTTATCATTATTATCATTAATAATGATATCCATAACTTTACTAATGTTCAAAAACAATATGACCATTTTCCACAGTACCTAAAATCAAATAAGCATACAGCTTTGCGCACTTAAAAGGGCGTAGCTTCTCAACGTGGCACGCTTAACAAGGCATCTAAACACTGCAGGTAAAGGGAATTCAATTACATATTTCATAAGGCACGGAGTTCTATATATCCACCAATTATGTGATATTTCCTTGCAAATTAGTTTCATATCTTGTGTCGAGGCCAGATACAAATGCAAATCCTCTGTGTGAGTAGAGAGAGAGAGAGAAAGAGAAAGAGAAAGAGAGAGAGAGAGAGAGAGAGAGAGAGAGAGAGAGAGAGAGAGAGAGAGAGAGTGGGGGGGGGGGGGTACTGAAAAAAAGGGAGAGAGAAAAAAAGCAGTCAATATTTTATGAGATCCCAATATTGCAGAGGTTTGAGGTCAATGCACGTGAGAGGAAACTTGCCTGAGGGGTGAGTTGGGTTCTTTGGGCTAAGGTAAAGAGAAAGAGAAAGAAAGAAAGAAAGTGGGATAGCTAAGCAACTAGACAAAAGGAAGAGAAAAAGAGACAGAAAAACAGAGACTGATAGACAGACAGGGGTAGAGAAAGAGAGAGAGAGAAAAAAAAAAGGCAGACAGAGGCAAAGAAAGATGAATTTTTACCTTGTTGTTCCGATAAAGTGTTTGCATATATTCTTTGTGCTTTAACATGTTGAAAAATTGGAATTGCTATATATTTTTACGGGGGCCAAGGACAAAGAGTATGTTTATCTTGTGAGCGAAAAAACACGACAATTTTTAAGATCAGATACATGATTTTTTCACAAATTCATAATTTCTTAGATCTTTCAAACTTGCTAAGTCCTACAAACTTTGTGAGATTGAAGTAGAGT
>NC_061830.1:6729076-6736576 GCF_019202785.1 Penaeus chinensis
TCGAGTCAATCAGCAAATACAGCCTCGGCGTTAGCGTGACCCGGCGTTACTAGGCGGGTCAAAGGTCATCGCTGGCCATAACCTCTCCACTCCATCAACGACGATTATCTAAACCGTCATCTAAAGGTCAGGTTTTTGTTCTTCCTCTCTTCTATTTGTTTTAGTTGTCTTTTCTCTTTAATTTTTTTTTTCTCTCCTCATTCTTCTTTCTTGTTCTTCTAATTCCTCTTTCTTGATCTTTTTTCCAAAATTTTGCTCTTCTTTTTGTTCTTTTTTGTTCTTCTCTTAAATCTTCTCATAATTCTTCTTCTTTCTTTTCACATATTTTTTTTTTTTTGTCTAAATCTTCTCCCAATTCTTCATTTTCTTCCTCTAATTCCCTCTAATTTCTTCTTCTTCCATCGTGTCTTCTTCGCTTACTCCTTCCTCTTTTCCCAGTTCTCTTTAACTTTAACTTCATTTTTATCTTCTTTTCTTATTCCTGTATTCTTTTTCTCTTCTTATCCCTCTTTCTCCTTTTTCTTGTTGTGAAAATAAGAGGGGATTTCTTTTTTTTTTTGTTGCATTGTAAAGGCGATTTCATTATTAATATTCATTCCCAGAAACAATAACGTACATTACATTCTTACAAATTTGAAAAGAAGTTAGAAAGAAAGTGTACAAGAAAAGGGATAAAAAAAAAATGAATAAAACATTTTACATCTGAACATCCTGGAATTTAAATATAATAAAGAAATGGAAACATGAGAAGAAAAGAAATGAACAAGCTAATCAAGGGGAATTGCATTACAAGCCATTTTTTTTCTTCACATTTAGCAATAGTTTTGTTAACTATTGTCATTTAAAGGTGAAAGCTCAGTGGATAATCATTAGTAAGTTCAGTAACATTTAATTAATTGTCCAAGCGTATCTGAAATGCTTGTTTCTGCCCCCCCCCCCCCCCCCCCCCCCGTCTCCGTTTTACCCGTTTGTTGTAAAGGACAGCGAAATATATTGTGTTTGTGTTCCATTAATTTAGAATATTTCTAGGAGAGTTTATATTCAAACTTGCTTACGGTTTAAGAGGACGATGACTTGCCTTATATCGGTTCGATAGTTATTTCTTCTAGATAAAGTCATGGCTTAAATGCAGTTTTGATTTTTTTTTTTTTTTTTTTTTTTTTTTTTTTTGTAGCAGTAGTCTGGGTTTTGGCGAGAGGCCAGAGATATATACATATATTTTTTATTCTTTCTCTCTCTTTATCGACGGAAGTTACAGGGCGTTTCTTGCCGTTCCATAGAGAGAAAATTTGTCCTTTTGATGGCTGGAAATGTTGGCAGAATCAACTACTGCAAATAAGCAACGTTTGTGACAACTGTACGGCCAGTATAAACAGCCCTTGTCTAATCCAAAGGCCTTTTGACCGTGACGCATCAGACAAGCTGTTAGTCTAATGTTGACTTTGAGGCAAAATCCTGGAGTGGTATTAGCCGCGTGCTCTGTAATGGAAGGCGGCAACGGTGTGGCTCCTCTGCCATAAACACGGTGAATGATGCCTTTATATTAGCATGTTTATGGGCGTGAGTGTTGCGGAGAATGAACAAGCGTCCACACACCCATCCTTATGACATGGCCTAATTCAGCAGTCTTGTGAGTGCGTCTGTGTCTGATAAAAAAAAAAGAAAAAATAAAAAAAATAAAAAAAGAAAGGAGAAAGGAACAAAAAAAGAGAAAGAAAAAAAGAGAGTTGGGAATCGAGTTACACGAGAGGAATCTGAATTTTCATTTAGGATCGAGGAGGGAAGGATTTTTATTTTTTTCGGGTTGTTTAGAAATACGTTGCTTATACATACATATACATATATATATATATATATATATATATATATATATATATATATATATATATATGTGTGTGTGTGTGTGTGTGTGTGTGTGTGTGTGTGTGTGTGTGTGTCTATGTGAGTGTGTACATATATATATACATATATGTATATATATATATATATATATATATATATATATGTATGTATATAAACATATACATGTATATATATACATGTATATATATATATATATATATATATATATATATATATATATGTGTGTGTGTGTGTGTGTGTGTGTGTACATGTACACACACACACACACACACACACACACACACATGTTTATGTATATACATACATACATATATATATATATATATATATATATATATATATATATATATATATATACTTATATCTATATATATACATATATATATATAAATATATATATATACATATATATATATATATATATATATATATATATATATAATCGCTTAGTTCCCTCGACAAACATAGTCATTGAACCCTACTAGCTATCGCTTTGCTTATCTTCCCATTCCCCTTCTTTCCCTGATACACCAATTTCCCTAATACTCGCCTCACTTATCCCACTTCAACCCCTTCTTTCTGACCCTTTAGGTTTCCTAATACTTGTCTCGCTTACCCCGTCCTTCTGTTTCCCTTAATGTAGAACTCACTTACCTCCCCGAAACCCATGAATTTTTTATTTCTGTGTTAATATTCTCGACCATATCCCCCTTTCCCTCTATCCTATCCTCATGTTTCTCTTTCTTCTCTTCATCCTTCATACTTTCACCTCATCTTCTTCCTTTCTTTCCATTCACCCCCCTACTTGCCTTCCATCCTTGTTCCTCTCTTCCTTACTCTATCTTCTATCCTCCCCATTCCCTTTCGCCCTTCCTCAGCTTTCTCCAACTTTACTCCTCTTTCTTCTTCATCCTCTCTCCTCCTTCCCCACCTCCTCTTCTTCCTCTGCATCCTCCTACTCCTCCTTCTCTTTGTCCTCCTATTTTCTTCCTCTTTCCCCCCCTTCAGCCATCTCTTTTCCCCTTAAACTCCTCTAACATCCGCTCTCCTCCTCCCCTTCCTTCACTTCCGTTTTCGTCTTCTTTCTCTCTCTTAACCCTCCACTTCCTACTTTACCCCCCTCCTCCTTCTCCTCCACCACCTCCTCCTCCTCCTCCTCCTCCTCCTCCTCCTCCTCCTCCTCCTCCTCCTCCTCCACCTCCTCCTCCTCCTCCTCCTTCTCCTCTTCCTCCTCCTCCTCCACCTCCTCCTTCTCGGATACCTCAAGTCGTCCTCTGAGCTCGGGCCAAGTCTCCGCTAGAAGATAACCCCCGAGATTAACGACTCCGTGTCACTGTTACGTCGTCCTCGAGATACTGTCACCCCCTCGACGCCCCGACCATCGTCACCCCGTCGTTTGTCTTCATCTCCTTCCTCCTCCTTCTCCTCCTCCTAACCATCGCCCTTCGTCAGGAGTATCGTTTCCTTTCCTTCCTTCTCCTTCCTTCTTTCCTTCCTTCCTTCCTTCCTTCCTTCTTTCCTTCCTTCCTTCTTTCCTTCCTTCCTTCCTTTCATTTCCCATCCGCAAAGAAAGAGAAAAGAAAAGAATGTACACATAAGGCATCAAAATTTTATAAAAAAAAGAGAAGAAAAGAACACGCACGCGACACTGTCCCAACCGTAGGAGTCTCCAGGGGGTCCTTCTTCCCCTTTTCTTGCCCTTCCTCCCTTGCTCAGGACTGCACTTAAGGCTCAACTCGGCGCGACTCCCTTTAATAGAGGGCAACCCCAAGAATTCCTAAGTCTTTTTACTCGTCCTCGAGAGACAACGTTTAACGTCCTCCCTCTTCTTCTTTTCTATTTTCTTCTTCTTTTCTTTTTCTTCTTCCTTTTTTTTCTTGTTCGTTCTCTTCTTCCTCTTCCTACTAATCCTAACCCCGTTGCTCCTCCTCTCTTTCATCCTCCCCTCTCTTTTCCTTCTTCTTCTCTCCCTTCTCCACTACTTCTTCCTCCTCCTCCCCCTTTTTCTACTTCTCCTCTATTTTTCCCTTCCTTCTCCTTCTCTTTCTCTTCCTCCTTCTCCTCCTCTTTTTCCTCCTCCTCCTATTCATACTCCTCCTCCTCCTCCTCTTCCTTCTCCTAATGCTTCACTGCTCTTCCTACTCTTCCTGCTTCTCCTCCTACCCCCTTTCTTCTCCCTCCACCGCTCCTCCTCCTTCCCCTCTTCCTCCTCCTCCTCCTCCTCGTCTTCCTCCTACCTCCTCCATCTCTTCCTCCTTCTCCTCTTCCTCCTCCGCCTCCTCCTCGTCCTCCTCCTACCTCCTCCATCTCGTCCTCCTTCTCCTCCGCTGTTCTTAATACTGATCCTCCTGCTTTTCCTCCTTCTCGTCTTCTTCTTCCTTCTCCTCCTTCCTCTTCCTTCTGCTTCTTCTCCTCTATTTTTTCCTTCCTTCTCCTTTTCTTCCTCTTCCTCCTTCTCCTCTTCTTTTCCGCTTCCTCCTATTCTTCTTCCTCCTCCATCCTCCTCTCCCTCCTCCTTTCTCCACTCCACCCATCCACACGATCCCCTGAATCTTCTTCCTTCATGTCCTCAAGACGATGCTCCTTTGTTCCTATTCCATCTCCCTCTTGAATGCAGGATACAATCTAAGATCTCCTCGATCCTTTTCCCTCTTTCCCCCAACTCCCTTTTCCTTCCCTCCTCCTCTTCCCTCTGAATTCCTCCGTTTCCCTTTTCCTGACCTCTCTGCTTCTCCATTTACCCCCTCAAGGCTCCCTTTCTGTTCTCTATTTATTCTCTCTCTTATTTTTCATCATCCCCCCCCCCCCCCCATTATCTCCATCCTCCTCTTACCCCTATCCCTTCTTCCCTCATCTTTCTCTCACCTCCACCCTCTCCCTCACCTCCACTCCCTTTCTCCTCCACTCCTTCCACCCTCCACTCCCCTTCACCCTTCACTCACTTCCCCCTCCACTTCCTCCCTCCTCCACTCCTTCCCTCTCCCATTCCCTCCCTCTTACACTCCCTCCCTCCTCCATTCCCTTCCCCCTCCTTCCCTCCCTCTTCCACTCCCTCCCTCCTCCATTTCCTTCTGCCTTCACTCCCTCCCTCCTCAACTCCCTCCCTCCTTCACTCCCTCCCTCCTCCATTCCCTTCCCCCTCCACTCCCTCCCTCCTCCACTCCCTCCCTCCTCCTTCTCATCCCTCCTCGACTCCCTATAAGCACCCTACCTAATTATATAATCCCTAATATTCCCTTCTCTGAGTACTTACCCATCCCCGTCCCTAGCCACCCTAAAATAAATATCCCTGCTGATCGCTACCCTATAATTCCTGTAAAATCCCTCTAAACCCTACTAACAAGTCCCCTAATTCCCGTTTCTTCCCCATAGAAACCCTTAACACTCCCGACAACCTAAAATAAACTTCCCTTCCCCTTCCCTCAGATCCCTAGCCAATATCTACTAATACCCACAATTCCCTCCTTTCCTTGCCTACTTCCCTATCCCTCTTAGCCTATCCCTAAACATAAGTGTCCTCCCTTTCCCACTTCCCTAAAACCCTTGAATCCCTACTGGATCCCTGCCTCGTCAGCTCCCTATATCAAAGCAGTGAAAATCCCCTAACCCTCCCTGCCCTAATCCACCCTATATCCATATGAATCCCTCCCTTCACATTCAAGTCCCACTTAATCCTCTAGTTCTCCCTCCACTCCGACTCCCTCCCTCCTCCTTCTCTCCCTCGTCTCCCCTCCCTCCTCCACTCCTCCCTCCTCCTTCTCTCCCTCCTCCACTCCCTTCCTCCTCCACTCCCACCCTCCTCCTTTCCCTTCCCCTCCACTCCCCCCCTCCTCCACGCCCTCCCTTCTCCACTCCCTCCTCCACTCCCTTCCTCCTCCACTCCTTCCCTCCTCCATTCCCTTCCCCCTCCACTCCCCCCCTCCTCCACTCCTCCCTTCTCCACTCCCTCCTCCACTCCCCTCCTTCTCCAATCCCTCCCTCCTCCAATCCCTCCCTCCTCAATTTCCTTCCCCCTCCACTCCCTCCCTCCTCCACTCCCTCCCTCCTCCTTCTCTCCCTCCTCCACTCCCTTCCTCCTCCACTCCCTGCCTCCTCCATTCCCTCCCTCCTCCTTCTCTCCCTCCTCCACTCCCTTCCTCCTCCACTCCCTGCCTCCTCCACTCCCTCCCTCCTCCTTCTCTCCCTCCTCCACTCCCTTCCTCCTCCACTCCCTGCCTCCTCCATTCCCTTCCCCCTCCACTCCCTCCCTCCTCCACTCCCTCCCTCCTCCTTCTCTCCCTCCTCCACTCCCTTCCTCCTCCACTCCCACCCTCCTCCATTCCCTTCCCCCTCTACTCCCTCCCTCCTTCACTCTCTCCCTCCTCCACTCCCTCCCTCCTCCACTCCCTCCCTCCTCCTTCTCTCCCTCCTCGACTCCCTCCCTCCTCCACTCCCTCCCTCCTCCTTCTCTCCCTCCTCCACTCCCTTCCTCCTCCACTCCCACCCTCCTCCATTCCCTCCCTCCTCGACTCCCTCCCTCCTCCACTCCCTCCCTCCTCCTTCTCTCCCTCCTCCACTCCCTTCCTCCTCCACTCCTTCCCTCCTCCATTCCCTTCCCCCTCCACTCCCCCCCTCCTCCACTCCCTCCCTTCTCCACTCCCTCCTCCACTCCCCTCCTTCTCCAATCCCTCCCTCCTCCAATCCCTCCCTCCTCAATTTCCTTCCCCCTCCACTCCCTCCCTCCTCCACTCCCTCCCTCCTCCTTCTCTCCCTCCTCCACTCCCTTCCTCCTCCACTCCCTGCCTCCTCCATTCCCTCCCTCCTCCTTCTCTCCCTCCTCCACTCCCTTCCTCCTCCACTCCATGCCTCCTCCACTCCCTCCCTCCTCCTTCTCTCCCTCCTCCACTCCCTTCCTCCTCCACTCCCTGCCTCCTCCATTCCCTTCCCCCTCCACTCCCTCCCTCCTCCACTCCCTCCCTCCTCCTTCTCTCCCTCCTCCACTCCCTTCCTCCTCCACTCCCACCCTCCTCCATTCCCTTCCCCCTCTACTCCCTCCCTCCTTCACTCTCTCCCTCCTCCACTCCCTCCCTCCTCCACTCCCTCCCTCCTCCTTCTCTCCCTCCTCGACTCCCTCCCTCCTCCACTCCCTCCCTCCTCCTTCTCTCCCTCCTCCACTCCCTTCCTCCTCCACTCCCACCCTCCTCCATTCCCTCCCTCCTCGACTCCCTCCCTCCTCCACTCCCTCCCTCCTCCTTCTCTCCCTCCTCCACTCCCTTCCTCCTCCACTCCTTCCCTCCTCCATTCCCTTCCCCCTCCACTCCCCCCCTCCTCCACTCCCTCCCTTCTCCACTCCCTCCTCCACTCCCCTCCTTCTCCAATCCCTCCCTCCTCCAATCCCTCCCTCCTCAATTTCCTTCCCCCTCCACTCCCTCCCTCCTCCACTCCCTCCCTCCTCCTTCTCTCCCTCCTCCACTCCCTTCCTCCTCCACTCCCTGCCTCCTCCATTCCCTTCCCCCTCCACTCCCTCCCTCCTCCACTCCCTCCCTCCTCCTTCTCTCCCTCCTCCACTCCCTTCCTCCTCCACTCCCACCCTCCTCCAGCTTCCGTTGCCTCTCGCCCTATATGCACTTTCAGCTTGATAAGACAATTTTCGTATCC
>NC_061830.1:6784076-6786576 GCF_019202785.1 Penaeus chinensis
TATTACTATAATTCTTCTTCTTCTTCTTCTTCTTATTATTATTATTATTATTATTATCTTTATCATTATTATTATTATTTTCCCTCTTATTATGTCTTTCTTTCTGCTTCTTCGCTATTCCTCTATTTGTTTATTTGTTTCATGATAAGTAATCGAATTGCGTTGTGCTTTTTGTTCTTCTTTGTTCTTCATCTGCTTTTAATCTTGCTTCTTCATTTCTTCGTCTTTGTTCTTTTTCTATTTATTTTTCTCTTCTTTCTGTTTCTTCATTTGTTCTTCTTCTTTTACTTCCTTTTATTTCTTCGTTTTTTTCTTATCTATTTCCCTTTTCGTCTTTTCAGTTTATATTCTTTTTTCGCTATCTATCTTTTTCTTCTGTACTTCTTCTTTTTCCTACTTCTTTATCTCCGTTTAGTCTGTTCGTTCTTTTCTTTTTTTTCTCATCCTTGTGTTTTTATGTTGTTTTTTTTTCTTCTTTCTATTTTCTGATATTTTTCGTTTTTTTCTTTTTCTTTTTCACATTCTCAATTTTAATCTGATTATTCTCCTTTTTATTTCACTTCCTTTCCTGTTTTCATTTTTCTATTCATTGTCTCTTTCTTATTATTGTTATAGTAATTCTTCTTATTGTTATCATTATTATTATTATTATTTTCATTATTATTGTTGTTGTTGTTGTTGTTGTTGTTGTTATTATTTTTATTATAATTGATTTATTGGCTTTCGTTCTCTTTTATCATCAACTTCTTTTCGTCATCGCCTCTTCTTTCCTTGTTCATGCTTTTCGTTTCTTTTTTATGTTTTCCTCCTGCTCCTCCTTTTAATTTTTCTTTTTTCTATTTTTTTTTTTCTTTCAGTCTTTTTCTTTTTCTTATTTTTTTCTTAGGATACGACTTATCGAAAATAAAATTATTTTTTTAGATATTATCGTAACCGTAAATAATAATGCATAGACAGGAAATTAAATAATCAGCTCTATTTTCTTTTCACGTTTTTTATTAATTTTCATTGTCATCATCATCTTACTTTTCATTATCACCATCATTAGCACTCTCATTACTACTATCATCATCGTCAACATCAGCTTCATCTTTAATATCATCATAACATCATTATCAACATAAACATCATTGCTGTCTATTGTATCTTTCTATTTCTCATTCTTTTCCCTATTCGTTTCCTCTCTGTTTTCCCTAAAAAAATCACATTATGCGGTTGCTATACTACCAATAAATACTTTGCGCTTTAAAGAACCAACGTATACATCACACGATAACATTTTCATTAATCCACAACAATAACAATGAAAATTAAAGTGCATAAACTAAACGCATTATATCTACAGTATCAGAAACATTCAAACCAATATTTACATTCTTGAATAAATCTGTGAATGAAATCCAGTTCCGCTTGAAATTAAAATGCAGACAGCGCTGATAAAATATATTTGACGCAATGCTATTACGAGCGTCACAGAAATGCATTCCGAAGAGTTCAAATACATACCACAAATTTGGAAAAAAAGACGAAGTTATTATTTCCAGAAGCGATTTAAGACCTAGATAGATTTATGGAATATCTTCATCCCAGTGGGTATTGGGGCAGGTTAGCATGCATCACTTACCTTTTGAGTATTTACCTTTACCTCACACTTGGGTATACTTTCACTGTATAGACAATTGCAATTCGTGAAGACTTATGAAATAACTGAAATTATGAATGGGTGTATAGGGTCGTTGACAGGAAAATTGATGAATGGAATGGTACATCCGTGGGTAAAGTATGAAGATAAATAAGGAAGTGACGAATTGGTGAATAAATTGATATGTGATGAATAGGTTGATCTACGAGAGAAAAGCGTGATTAATAGTGAAAAAAGAAATGGAGGAGACGTGATTTACTAATAAAAGCAGATATAGGATGAATAAAGATGAATGAAAGGCAAAAATGTGAATGAAGTTAGACTTAAATAACAGATAAGGATAGATAGCTAGGACAAATAATAATAGAACAATAAAGATTATACGAGATTGTATCATAAAGATGACACTAGATCACTATCAGTCATTAGCAAACAGCCTAATCTTATGAGGCCACAACAAACAGCAACGACGTTAACTGGTAGACCACAAATTCGGTTTTGCAATATCATGCAACATGAAAGTAATATATGCAATGATCGGATCGGTGGATTCACCCAAATTGGATACATTAAGGGCCCACGACGCAAACATGAATTAGGGGTTTTACCGCTTTATTACAATCCGCCTGAGAAAAGTGGATATTGAGATTAAAACTGAAAGGTAGAGAAAAGAAAAGAAAAAAAAAATTGTATGACTTTTATTACTGGAGGAGCTATATTTAGGACTTATGTCTGGTTTTCTCTCTCTCTTTATCTGTCTGTGCTCCCTTCTCCGCCTGAGAAAAGACGTTGTTGTAATAAATTAGTTTGACTTTTAAACTGAGGAAACTGTAAAACTAGAAAAAAAGCATGCCTGTT
>NC_061830.1:6796576-6801576 GCF_019202785.1 Penaeus chinensis
TCTTAAAAGGAGAAGGAGAGGAAGAAGGAGGAGGAGGAGAAGGAGGAGGAGGAGGAGGAGGAGGAGGAGGAGGAGGAGGAGGAGGAGGAGAGGAGGAGGAGGAGGAGGTGAAGGAGGAGGAGGAGGAGGAGGAGAAGAAGAAAAGGAAAAAGATGAAGAAACAGGAAAAGAAGAAGCAGTGAAAGAACAAGGCAAAGAAATAAGGGAAAAACAAAGAAGAAAGAAATCAAATGGAATAAAACAAGAACAGCAACGAAAAATCAAAACGTAGCACAATTTGCCCCACACTCCCCCCCCCCCCCTTCCCTCTTCCCTCGCCTACGCCCTCCCTTTCAAGAAACAAGAACGTGTTCCCTCCAGCCATATTATTTTATATCTCGCCTTTCGTCTGAGATCTCCAAGCCTGGTGGTGACTGACCGTATATTCCCTTTTCGCCAAAGTGCTGGACTCTGTGCCTCATCATGACAGGACACGGGTGCGGGGCGAAGGTAGGGTGGAGGGGGGGGGGGGTAGCTAGGACCGCCCACTGTGTCTTCTGTCACCCGCAGGTCGTGCCAGAGTTAGGAGGAGCAGTCGGCTGGAATTCCTTCCCTTCTCTCCCTGTTCGTCTCGTTCTTCTCTTCCTTTTTTTTTCATTTTCTCTTTCGGGTTTGTGTTTTTTATTTGTTTTCTCTCTCTTTTGTTTGGTTCTTATTTCTTTGGTTTTCTTTATGTTTTTTTTTTTTTTTTTTTTTTTTTGGGGGGGGTGGGAAGGGGGCATTGTCTCGGACATCTCATTTATTCTCTTTCCTCTCGTCCTCCTCCTACTCCTCTTCGTTTTCTCTTCCTCTTCCCCCACCGCCTCTCCTTTTCTCCCTTTTCTCTTTCTTTTCCTATTCCTTCACCTCCATTTTCTGGACTACTCCCTCTTATTCCTCTCTCTACCTGCCATCCCCCTTCCCTATCTCTCTGTTCCTTCCCCTCCTTCTTCTCCTCCTTTCTTTCTTCTCTCTCTTCCGCTTATTCTTCTCCTCCTCCTCCACCACCACCTCCTCCTTCTCCTAAAATTACTAAACTAAAATGGCTAAAAGTACAACAGAAATACAAATATGACACGTGTATTCTGATTCATAAAATAATACAAGGAAATTACCCAAATTGGCTATTACCTATACAAACAACAGGTAACATAACAGGTGTCCTTACAAGGCAGAATAACTCCTTATATATCAAAAGATCGAATACAGAAACCGGGGCAAGAAATATGCAAATCCGAGGACTGGTGATCTGGAACCAACTACCAGAAAATATTAGAAATATCTCCAACCAAAAGACATTTAAAACAAATGTGAAAGAACATCTACTGAAATATCAATGACATCAGGCGTTTGAACATCAAGCCAAGTACGAAATTTCAGTTATCTGTGAAATTAATGTTCTGTCTAATCTAGTTAAACAAGCATTGTATAATATCTATGTATATAACATCCTATTACATAATGTAACAACATATTTATAAATGTAATACCCATTGTAATTAATGGAACAAAGTGTTTTGAATTTGAATTTGAATTTGAATCCTCCTCCAACCACCTCCTCCTCCTCTCTCTCCTCTCTATTCTCCCCTCTCTTTCCCCCAAACCAACACCTCCTCCTCCTCCTCCTCCTCCTCCATATCTCCTTCCACTTCCTTACTTCCTTCCTCCTCCTCCTCCTCCTCCTCTTCCTCCTCCTCTTCCTCCTCCTCTTCCTTCCTCCTCCTCCTCCTCCTCCTCCATCTCTCCTTCCACCTCCTTACTTCGCTCCTCCTCCTCCTCCTCTTCCTTCCTTCTTCTTCTCCTCCTCCTCCTCCATCTCTCCTTCCTCCTCTTCCTCCTCCTCCTCCATCTCTCCTTCCTCCTCCTCCTCCTCCTCCTCTTCCTTCCTCCTCCTCCTCCTCTTCCTTCCTTCCTCCTCCTCTTCCTTCCTTCCTCCTCCTCCTCTTCCTCCTCCTCTCCTCCTCCTCTCCTCCTCCTCCTCCTCCTCCCCCTCCTCCTCCTCCTCTTCCTTCCTCCTCCTCTTCCTTCCTCCTCCTCCTCCTCTTCCTTCTCCTCCTCCTCTTCCTTCCTCCTCCTCTTCCTTCTCCTCCTCCTCCTCCTCTTCCTTCCTCCTCCTCTTCCTTCCTCCTCCTCCTCCTCCTCTTCCTTCCTCCTCCTCTTCCTTCCTCCTATTCCTCCTCCTCTTCCTTCTCCTCCTCCTCTTCCTTCCTCCTCCTCCTCTTCCTTCCTCCTTCCTCCTCCTCTTCCTTCCTCCTCCTCCTCTTCCTTCCTCCTCCTCCTCTTCCTTCCTCCTCTTCCTCCTCCTCTTCCTTCCTTCCTCCTCCTCCTCCTTCTCCTCTTCCTTCCTCCTCCTCCTCCTCTTCCTCCTCTTCCTTCCTCTTCCTCCTCCTCCTTCCTCCTCCTCCTCTTCCTTCCTCCTCCTCCTTCCTCCTCCTCCTCTTCCTTCCTCCTCCTCTTCCTTCCTCCTCCTCCTCCTCTTCATTCTCCTCCTCCTCTTCCTTCCTCCTCCTCTTCCTTCCTCCTCCTCCTCCTCCTCCTCTTCCTTCTCCTCCTCCTCTTCCTTCCTCCTCCTCCTCCTCTTCATTCTCCTCTCTTCCTCCTCCTCTTCCTTCCTCCTCCTCCTCCTCCTCCTCTTCCTCTCCTCCTCCTCTTCCTTCCTCCTCCTCCTCTTCCTTCCTCCTCCTCCTCTCTTCCTCCTCCTCCTCCTCTTCCTTCCTCCTCCTCCTCTTCCTTCCTCCTCTTCCTTCCTCCTCCTTCTCCTCCTCCTCCTCCTCCTCCTCCTCCTCCTCCTCCTCTTCCTTCCTCCTCCTCCTCTTCCTTCCTCCTCCTCCTTCTGCTCCCGTCCCTTCCTTCCTCCTCCTTTCCTTCCTCCCTCCTACGCACATCCTCACCCCCGTCGTCGTACGAAATCTTCCCCAAGTTGTTGCTGTCTCCGTATCTCATCTCCCTCCCCGATTTAGCCTCACCCATTCAGCCCCGTCTTCACGACCTGAAGACCCGGATGGCTCCAAGACATAGGCGTTCGTGGGCCTTATACTATGGCTTGGGACTGAAGTTACACGGTTTCGATTTCCTTAATACTAGTTATAGCGATGATGATAATGTTGGTGGTAATGATAAGGCTTATGATAATGATAATGATAATAATGATGATAATAATGATAATAATGATAATAATAATAATGATAATAATAATAATAATGATAATAATATTAATAATGATAATAACTTTAATGATAATGATAATAATGATAATAACAATAATAATGATAATAATAATTACAGAAATGGCAATGGTAGTGATAATGTTCATACAACTAACAATAAAAAAAACAGTAATGATAATAATACCATTCATAAAAAGGATAATACTAATGATGTTGATGATGAAGATAATGATAACAATAATCCTTACGCTATTATGAATGACTATGACAATAATGATAGCAACAATATTAATGATAACAATAATAATAATAATAATGATAATAATGATAATAACAGTCTTGATAAAAATGCTATTGATATGTATAATGATGACGATGATAATAGTAGTAACAATGACAAGAACAATAATGATGAAAATGATAATGATAAGGAAGAAATTTAAATATGTATAATTGATTATTAAATCATAATGATAGTGATGAAAATGATAGTGATAGTACTCTACTACCACTAAAAAAATAAAATAACAATAACAACAATAATACTAATAGAAATAGCATTAACGATACTTCTACTAATAATAATAATACCTATTATAATAATAAGAATAACAATGACAATGATAATGATTTGGTGATGATGATGATGATGATGATGATGACGATGATGATGATGATGATGATGATAATGATGAGGATGAGGAGGATGAGGATGAGGATGGTGATGATAACAAGAAGAATGATAAGGATAATGACAATGATAATAATAATAATGATAATAATAATAATAATAACAATAATAACAATAATAATATTAATAATGATAATAATAATATTAATAATATACTAATTATAATGATAATAATAATAATAATAATAATGATAATAACAATAATGATTATAATGATAACAATAATGATAATAATGATAATAATAATAATAATAATAATAATAATAATAATAATAATAATAATAATAATAATAATGATAATGATGATGATAATGATGATGATATTATCAGTTCTATTACTAAAAGTAACAACAAGAATAAGAACATAACAACAACAATAATAATAATAATAATAATAATAATAATAATGATAATGATAATGATAATGATAATGATAATGATAATGATAATGATAATGATAACGATAATGATAATGATAATGATAATGATAATAATAATAATAAAAATAACAATAATAATAGTCATGAGAAGAAGAAGAAGAAGAAGAATGATAATAATAATAATGATGATGTTGCTGCTGCTGATGATAATATCAACAATACTACCACTAATAACAATAATAAGGATTATGATGATGATAACACTGATAATGATAATAGCACCAATAATAATAAGCTACAATCTACCTGAAAATTCGAACCTCAGACGGGCTTGTACTACGATGAAACACTGTACATTGAAATGACAAAATAATAACTTGATGTACTTGTATTAGGTGAAGATTACACTTTTATAATGGTGTTAGTTTGAAGTGAAGAATGGCAAATCTTTTCTTTGGCTATTGATAATGGATTTCGTATTTCGAAAGAAGATTGAACAGAGTGTGAGTTTGATCTTATGATGTTAATCAATGTATAGGACTACTGAAACATATAATTAGATTAGCATCAATCTGTTAAAAAAAAAAAAAAAAAAACGTGTAAACGAATTGGAAAGTAAGATTCAATGGAGTATTTTATAACCCAAACCTAAACGGAGCAACAGTATTATAGTGATTTACTGGGGGAAATTAAACCCACTAACGGGACTCTCAAACCTGTTGATACATATTTCAAAAACGTAGT
>NC_061830.1:6846576-6849076 GCF_019202785.1 Penaeus chinensis
AACTGAGAATTTGTGTATTAAATTGACCTTATAGTTTGTCGTTTTCTCAGGGTTTTTTTTTCTTTCTTTAAATAAACACGAAAACACAGAATAAAAAAGAAACAAATATGTATATATACATACATACATACATATATATATATATATATATATATATATACATATATACATATATACATATATATATATATATATATATATATATATAAATATATATATGTCATCATTATATCCCTATTGTATCCAACATTAGAATTCACCATGGTAGATTCTTAAAAGGCATTTATGTCGCTCCGACAAGAATGGAAACTTTCCCGACATCTGAGCACTGGCAAGCATATATTACGAAGTGGTTCCCTATGTACTGCTTTTCATTTTAGTACTGTGTACTTAAAATTAATACCATGCACTGCTGCTTGTTATAGAGATGTAGTTATATTAAACCATAACTGAAATTAGGAATGGAAACAATAATAGACGGACTGGTTGTCCTATAACCTACATTTTAAGTAATAAGACGACATATTTATAATGTTCAGCAAGGAGAATTTCGTTCAGATCAATGCGAAATTATATATTCTATAATATTGTTCGAGACATGGAACATAATTTTGTCCAGTGCATTTGAGGAACGTGACAAATTAATTGCTTAGGCGTAAATATTTCGCATCGTATAACATTATTGAACCAAGCTGTAAATAAGACGTTTCCATCATTAGTAATTACAAGATCATGAATGGATTATTTGGTTCGTGTTTTACTATTTATTTTCTTATAGTCTGTTATTTTTTTCTTTGTTTCAAGAGGGTGAAGTGAAAACATAACGAGATAGAGATAAAACAGAAAAAAATGAATGAGAGAAAGAGACAGTCAGACAAAAAGAATATCCTCTCACTCAAAACATAGACAAAAAACAGGATAGCGCCCACGAAAATTAACACAATACAAAAAACAGTACCTCCAGAGTCCGGTGTTAATGAAGAGAATCAAAATAGCACAAAATAGCCTTGTTTGGGACCGAACGCTGTTTTAGTGGAAGTAGGTTATCAACATCTAATATCCTGTGGTATCAAGGCCATACCAGGTATCTGGATTCGTGCTGTAGAAATTCAGAATACTCAGATTTACAAAGGGATAAGGGAGGGAGCCATAAATATTGACACCCTCTTTTTTTCTTTTACATAATGTAATCAATAATATTTAAGACACAGTACCTAACCGCGCCCGGGTTGGTCAGGCTATGACTTAGATCCCCTATTTAGTAAATTCATATATAATAAAGAAAATCCAAATTACACCAGTGCAAAACAAGTGTTTTTTCTCTTTAATATGAATTAATATAACATGCAGCCGATTAAGGTTTTTAAAATGCTATGGTATTATATTTCTTATTGTGTATTATTTTGTTAACCAGTTTTTTTTATATATACATCATTGCAAGACTGCACTGTAATGCAGTTCATATAAGATCTCAAGAATCTTCATTATAACGCCAAATTCATGTTGAATGTTTTTTTTGTTTTTTTTTCTTAGATTTTTACGCTTTTTTTGGATTGTGTCAGAATTTTGCAACTAAATCAGAGAGAGAGAGAGAGAGAGAGAGAGAGAGAGAGAGAGAGAGAGAGAGAGAGAGAGAGAGAGAGAGAGAGAGAGAGAGAGAGAGAATGCTTTTGATTAAGAGAATCTCGGGTCAACGTGTGAGGTTATGTTCATTGACATTAATGGAAGCACTTCCGCACGTGTGAATACCATAGTTGCTGAGACTACACTTCCTCGAGAAATGTTCTAAACAGCTTGGCGATATCCCAGAGGAACGTGCAATGACCGGCAAGGCAAGTAAAATTGCTTTTTCTTATCCCTGCCTAGCTGTTGTATTCCCACTACCTTTAACCAATAATAGATAATACACTCATGATATTTTCCTTTTTCTACACACTTCTAGGGGTATGCCATTACTATTGTCGTTGGTATTATTATAATAATTATTAGTAGCAGTAGTAGTGGTAGTATTTTGTATTAATATTATAATTACTCTTATTTTTATTATCTTCATAATAATCATCACATCATCATCATGATTATCATTACTATTACTATTATTTTTGTCATCATCATTATCATTGTCTTTACTATTAGTAGTATTGTAATTAGTATTATAATTTTATAATAATACTAATTACTAGTTATTATCATTATCGTTACCATTACCGTTTTATTATCAATATCATTGTTGGCATAATCTTCATCACAATTCTTATTTCCCATGAAAAAAACAGAAAAAATATGTATATATTTATATATATACACACATATATATATATATATATATATATATATATATTCAAACAGATATGGAGGAAGAAAAATAAGAAAGAACAAGTGAGCGACACCTTAAACTTTATGTTTAAAACAAAATCTTTTGGCACCACAGTAAAAATAAAGAGGCAAGGAAAACGGTTAGACGAACGGAGATCTGGATGATGTGATGTTTATTACTGAC
>NC_061830.1:6876576-6879076 GCF_019202785.1 Penaeus chinensis
TGAAAAATGGGAAAATTATCAAGTGCAAAAGATAAGACGAAGGAGAGAGGCTGCAACGAAAGAGTGATGCAGAAAGTGTATGATGTTTTGGGGGAAGTAGAGAGGTAAGAGGGTAGGTAGTTCTTGCTGCCCAGAAGTGTCAGAAATGTCGTAAATAAGTTGAGTTTTCTTCATGAGTTTTCTCCTTAAGCTTTTTTCTCTTCTTCTTCGCATTTCTAACCACTCGACAGCAGGACTCCTAACCTCTCTCAGACACCCACATTTACACAAACACACAAAGCGTGTCTGGCTGGCTGGCTGATGGGCGGGCAGGCAGGCAGGCAGGCAGGGAGGCAGACATACACAGACAGACAGACAGATAGACAGACACACAGGCAGACAGACGCAGGCACAGACATACACATAGACAGATAGACAGACAGAAACACAGACACACAAACACATACATACATACATACAAACAGACAGACAGACATATTTTACTTTCTTGAAAATACTTAAGCATTTAAATTTTAAAGATCTGTTTTGAGAACGATTACTAAATGATTTAACATGAAAACTTCCAAATAAAAACCTCCTTCGGAAAAAAAATCTCGGATAAAGCATTTCATCTCATCGAAATTTTGATTGACAAGTTATTCGCAGATCCTTCACATCAACGAAAATCACGTTATATTTATCCTGACCCAGACTTCGAAGCGTGTCTGACCAGGTTAACCCTTTTACAGTAACTGATCCGATAAATTCGTTCGTGGAGCCTTTTGACTGATGTTATGAGTTGCGTTTCGTCTCGTTTCGTGTTTAATTTCTTTTTGGTTGACATGCAACCGCCGGCGGGAGTGGAGTGTCGAGTATCTTTTCTTTCTTCCCAATTATAATGGAGTTTTGTGTAATGAAAGAAATAAAGAAGGAAAAAGAAGAATATTTCCGTATTTGGTAAGGATTATTAGCCTTCTGATGTAGGTCAGGGAGCTATCGATCTTGTCTGGATCCAAGATGATTTCGAGACACCCGGATGCTTATCGACCTTACTTGAGACTCCAATAGTTCGCCGGCAAGGTCAGTCGATCGTGGCACTCATATGCTCATTTACTCTCCTGTTTTCGTTTCGTTTATTGCCCTTCGGGAATCGAATGACACCGGGTTAATGGAGGGACTAAACTCCTCATTGCATTTTGTCGGTCCATGACTCCGTGACAAGAGATAAAGATGTAAATGTTATACTTCGTTCATTACGATTCACTCACTCTACGACCGTGGATATTGTGAGCTTATCGCCGCCAGCAACCCACGCTGCAAAGTGGAGCGCAGGGAAATTATCTGGACAACTTCACCAACACGCCGAGTCCAATAATTTCGCAAGTGAGATCATAAAAATGTAAGACAAAAAAAATAATGCCATTAGTTACTGTGTTGCTCATAATGATGTTAATACTAAAACTCTCTACACAACCTCGTCGTTTCATACATGTTCATGGTTCCGTTAACATGCACAGCTGATAAACCAACTGCACAGACGTTACAGCGGCATATATCATAATTAAAACGTGCGTGAATATCAATTAAACATGCATGCCATCAAAAGCAACATGACAGACAACACAACTCGTTTTGCAGAAGGCAATATTGACCACACTGGAGCCAAGCCAAGAAATCGATAAATACACTGGAAGTTCCATCTTTAATGCACTGAAATGACGTCACAAAAATCGAAGTGTAGAACGAGAGAGGGACCAGCTATCGTGGAGGAAGAGGAGGTCCCGTTCATGCAGATATTTGCCAAGCATATGTCATTAGTACGTTTTTTTTTTCCGATATTGCTTGTTTGCTTTCCTCGCTATTGACGCTGGGATGACTTCGCTTGATAGGTATTTGTTGTTTTATGTTCCGAAGAAGACTTTGGGAATTAGACTTATTTTTTGTTTGTTTTTTTAAGTTTGAATGATCATAGATAAACAAGTGTTAAGAATCATGATCTCAGCCACACTTGTATATTCACACATAACTACACCCACTTATATATGAAACCATCTACTGTAAAAGAAATAAAGAGAAAAATAAAACGAATCTGAACATGTACACGCGCTCACACACGTACACAAACACTACACACACATACCCTCCCACACACACACACACTCATACCCACCCCCACACACATAACCCTACCCCCCCTCACACACATAACCCTACCCCCCATAACCCCCCCCACATAAATACACAAGCAGTAGCTTAAAAAACATTATAACACTCCATAAGAAGAGGCGGTTTCAAGTCTTACCTCGAGGATGGAGGACTAATTCTCAATGCTTGTCCTCGGAGACATTGAAGTATCACCTTGGAGTGTGTGAGCTCGTTGGACCCTTTCTTGCTATTATTTGGAACTGTGAAAATGCTGCGTTTTTTTTTTTTTTTTTTTTTTTTAATATACTGAAAGGACACAACAAAACCATTCTGGTTCATTGTTGTTGAATAGAAGTGTCTTAATAAATTTGCAGGG
>NC_061830.1:6884076-6889076 GCF_019202785.1 Penaeus chinensis
CTCTCTCTCTCTCTCTCTTTCTTATCCATAATACCGTTTCCTTACCCTAGTGAATAAAAGAAGCGGCTTGATTCTCTAAGCATTTTTATTCCGAATGCATTTACTTCTCGGGGCTTAAATACAAAGGAATGAAGCAAAAAATAATTCCTCTTTACCGGTGATTATGATCTGTTCAAAAGCCGTGTACGAACGAGCGACTTAATGATAGGAACTGATTAACTATTGATTTTTGTTTGCCTCAATCAACATTGGATGTTTGTTTATTCATTTGTCTTATTTTTTCGTTCATTTAACCATCTCGCATGACTTAACGCAATGGTTGCTGATAGAGGCAATATTTACGGATAATGACAGTTGTATAAAAAATATTGCTAACGGCATTATGATGTGGAAGTGTTATAATGTTACTGATACATTCATGATTGTGTATACTAATGGTGAATATAAAGGTTGAGATATATCGGTAACCTTGATGAGACTCATTCACAGAAAAAAAAGAAAATACAGATAAGGGTGAAAATATGAATGAGGTGACCATGGCACAAGGACCAAATGATTAGATTTAGTGAATCATTAGAGGGATATCTACTATAAAAAAAGATTTACTGACCACCAGTGGATTGTGCTTGTGGTTGAAGTATATATATCGAGACTAATTTTCAGACTTCGTTTTTATTTTGTTTTGTTGATATTATTTGCTTTTGTTGCCAATATCATCATCACTCTTTGTGTGATCCCTATGAAGTAAATTTTGTTTACGGTAGATGTCTGAAATTATGCATTTCCTCACGGGAAAGTGGTCTGCTATCTTATAAAGAATTCTTGTAAACTTCCGTCTTAGAAGTGAACCTGTTGTATTCTCTCTCTCTCTCTCTCTCTCTCTCTCTCTCTCTCTCTCTCTCTCTCTCTCTCTCTCTCTCTCTCTCTCTCTCTCTCTCTCTCTCTCTCTCATTGTAGGGGTCATGTTTCCATCTGGGTTGTTGGTTAATGAACAGGTACCTTTGTCTATTGGATTTGTCAGCAGCAAAATTATGAACGGATTGTGATCAAAATTTGTGGGTGGGTTGGCCATACTCCAGGGACCAGAGGAATAGGTTTTTGATGTCCACTGAATCAAGAGGACTCTAGGATCTTATTATATTCTACAATGGAAGTAAGCCATTTGGGAAATTACTTTCCATATGGACATGTGGGGTATTTCCGAGTGGTATTTCCGAGTTTGGCTTTACGAAGGAAGAAATTTCACATAGTCTTAATTCGTTAATTAGTAGATTTCTTTGATAGTCGTGGATCAGGGACCAGCTGTTTTGATTTTGATGTTGACCTTTACAAAGCAAGAGGATTTCGTATGTTTTGATTGAGTTTTAGATATTTTATATTAGCTTGCATTGGTTGCCTTTTGTCCATCTCATTACCGCTTTAGGTTGATCTAATTCCGAATGCAGATCCAGTCCAGAATTAAAAGATTTATTAAATTTCTGTGGTAGACTTATGTTTCCTGAGTGAGGTATGTATTCTCACCTGCTTTCTAGTTATTATCTTACCATTCGCTCAGGTGAAGTAGAAAGATATATATTTACTCGAGTGTATTATTTATTGAATATGGCAAAACAAATGCTAATGGATTGTCGTGGAATCTTATGGAAATAGTTGATTTGACGGGGATCTGGAACTGTACTGAGGTTAAGAGTTCAATCAATGGGTTCATCACTAGTCCGATACGTCACACAAAAGGAGATTCATTATCTGTTAAGATTTTCAAAGTAGACATCATAGCGGGGTTTTGACTCCTATGAGTTATTTATATTTATTGCATTTAATTTTGTCATTATCCTCTTTTTCGCGAGTTTTATTGTTAAACTGCTTTGGTTTTCTCGTTTATTGCAGTTTGTCAGCATTGTGCCAGAACGATTTTTAATATTATTACTACTATTATTTCTACCAAACTAAGGGTAATGGTAATGACAATAGTGATTTCTTTTATGAGCGTTGCTATTCTCATTCACCATCATCAGTCATCATCATCGTAATTATTCATAATGATAACGATAATAATGTTTTCGTTATTATTATCATCTTCGCCACCACAATCATTACCAATGCCATTATCATTTATGTTGTCAATGGAATACTGAGTACTTGATACTTCTTGAAGTTTGGTAGCGGTCTTGACAGGAAATTATGTAAAGTTTTAGTTCCGAATTCGTATCAGAAAGTTAAAGATAAAATGCGAGTAGATGATTAAATAAAATGTAATGTTATCGTAAATGTTATACGTATTTGTTCGAAGAAATGTTCTTTGTGGAAATGCGTTCGTGTAACTAATGATGCGTAACTGTTTCCTTTGTGAAATAATTGAATTGTAATGAATATAAAAGTAATGTTTTTTTTTTTTTTTAATTATTATTTCCACATTGTGTGCGTGTGTGTGTGATGAGAGAGAGAGGGAGAGAGAGAGAGAGAGAGAGAGAGAGAGAGAGAGAGAGAGAGAGAGAGAGAGAGAGAGAGAGAGAGAGAGAGAGAGAGAGAGAGAGAGAGGGAGAGAGAGAGAGAGAGAGAGAGAGAGAGAGAGAGAGAGAGAGAGAGAGAGAGAGAGAGAGAGAGAGAGAGAGAGAGACGAAAAGGAGGGAATACTCAGAAATAAATACATCCAATGTATTATCTCCTTGACGTATGTTTCCGGAGACAAAAACACAGACAGGATTCAATTTTGGAAGCCTCACCTCTAGTATGGAAAATGGAAAAAGCTTCATTAATCAACCGGCTGTGATGACAATGGCAATTTCCAAATATTTCGCCGGTTTAATCATGGTAAAGAGATAACTATAATAGTAAAAAAGTTATTACTTGGTCTTTACAGGCATTTGCAGTTTTGGTGCGAAAAATTAATAATAGTTTATACCGAGAGGCAAGGGTTTTTCGGCTTATAAATGTATTAGCAATTTTGTTAATAGTCTTACCGAATCGATAATGTAATTCTGCTGATAGTGCTGATATTACAGTTCTGCATCACAACGATAATAATGGCATATTGATTGTGATGCTTCTACCTATAGTGACGGTAACGGTGTAAAAAATATACGAATGTAAAAAAATATCTAGTGCATTTAATATTCTTGATGGGGCTATTGCTTGGGTAGATAAGTAAGATGATAAAAAGGTAAACTGGGAAAGGTTTAATTGCGTGCTTAAACATTTTTTCCTACCACACTGATGACTGGTTTTGTCAGAATTTTCATCATTAGATTATGAGTTATGATAAGGGTTGCAGTAGTTATAGGGAAAATGTTTACAATAATGAGAAAATATGTAGATGATAATAGCAGTGATATTTATAACAAAAATATTATAATGATAATGATATTGATATGAAAATAATAATAATGATAATGCAGTTGTAGCAGTTGTAGTAGTAAAGATAATGATATTGATAATGATGATGATAAAAGTGATGATGCTAAAGAAAATAATGATGATAATTATAACAGTAAGGATAATAATGTTGATAAAAGCACAAATTATGATCATGATTGTAGTGATATGAGAAAGAAATCAACAAAAATGGTGATAATGAAATTAATGTTAATGTTCATGAAAATAGTATTAATAATACTAATGACGATAGTCCTAATAGCAGCAATGGAAAAAAGTAGTAATGGTAATAAATGATGATAGTAATGATAATATTAGTCATAATAACGATGATGATGATAATACAAACTGATAATAATAATAATAATAATAATAATGATTATGATAATGATAATGATGATGATGATAACAATAATAATGATAATAATAATAATTGTAATAATGATACTAATGAAGATAACGGTATCGATAATAGTAATAGTAACCATAATGATAATGATAATAATAATGACAATACTATGAAAATTAGAAATAATAAGAAATAGTGATGATAAAAAACATAGCCTGTGCTATTATAGCAATATATATAAAAAAAAAAAACAGTAGTAATAATAATAATTCCTTAAAAAATAATAATAACAATGATAATAATTATTACACTAATAAAGAACACTACTGATAACAGTAATAATCATAAAATCAAGGACAATAATAATAATGATGATAGTAAAAACAGCCATAACAATGATGATGATAATAATATTAATAATAATAATGATAATAATAATAATAATAATAATAATAATAATAATAATAATAATAATAATAATAATGATAATAATGATTACAATAATGATAATGATGATAATAATCATCATAATAATGATTACAATAATGATGATAATAATAATGATAATGATAATAATAATAACAATAACAATGATAACAATAATTATAATAATAATAATAATAATAATAATAATAATAATAATAATAATAATAATAATAATTATAATGATGATAGTACTTACTAATAGTAATGATGACGATAGTAATAATAATGATGATTATAACGATACTACTACACTACTACTACTAATGATGATGATGATGATGATGATAATAGTAATGATGATAATAACAACAATAATAATAATAATAATAATAATAATAATAATAATAATAATAATAATAATGGTAATAGTAAAAATTATGATGATAATGATAATAATAAAAAAATCATGATAATGATGGTATTAACAATAATATTAATAATGATAATGATAATAATGATAATAATAATAATAACAATTATAGTAAAGTTGATAATAATAATGCTAATACTAATGAGCAATGCAACTGGTTTTATTATAATTGTAACGTAGCGAGCATAATTATGACACGCATTATGTTATTATGATGCAAGCGAAGCAATTAAACGGCTTTATTATGCTATACCGACAAAGTATGAGTTGCTTTATTCAAATGCAATTAATAATGGTTAAAAGCAAGACTCCAGTGGTTGTAAGATTTTCATGTTCTGAACATTTCATCATTGCAAAAGGGAAAAAGTATTACTTATCTATTTATTTATATACATATATATATATATATATATATATATTCAA
>NC_061830.1:7014076-7018446 GCF_019202785.1 Penaeus chinensis
GTGATAAAAAGCTACGTTGTAGATGCAGAATAAATATTAATTTTGCTATTATGTTACATATTTATATGTGTATATGTATATATATATATATATATATATATATATATATACAAATGTGTGTGTGTGTCTATCTATCTATCTATCTGTCTCTATATCTAATCTATCTATATATGTATATGTGTATGTATGTATATATATGAAAGGAGAAAACACACTATAAATATATATATATATATATATATATATATATATATATATATGTATGTGTGTGTGTGTGTGTGTGTGTGTGTGTGTGTGTGTGTGTGTGTGTATGTATATATATATACACACATCCTTCATCTAGTCAGTATAACACCATCAACAATTTTTTTTTTCATTTTTATTTTGTTTTATTCATTTATTCATTTATTTAAGAAATTGTTCATTCATAAAATCAACTCGAAAACTTGACGTCATAACATTCCATTCAACTGAAGAGCGCAACCCTTCACGTCCCCCACGCACTTTAGGGGTGAAAGGACACGGGTTTCGTTATGTTTACTAATGAGAGGAAGATCTCTATAAATATCTACGAGATATGCCATTGTAGCCCGTATAAAGACATTTGTCACCGGATGTACTATGAAAGGTATAATGTCAGATGAAAAATCGTGTAATTATATGGGTTATGTAATTAAAGTCCTAAGAATTTATGGTCACAGCAAACAAGTAGAGAGTATAGCCTAGCCAGCGCTGCAGCATGAAAGAGATTGAATTTAAAGTAATCCCTTTACAAAACAACTCGACCCCACGACAGTCGGTAAATCCTACACGCGACCTCAGGTCTTCTTTCCTTCCTCACTTACCTCCTACTCTCCCCCCCCCCCCCCCTTCCTCCCGTTCTCACCGCTCTTTCTTCCTTCCTCATCTTTCTTCCTCTATTTCTCCTCACTCCACTCCTCTCCACTTTTTCTCCCTTCCTCCTCCCCACTCTTCCTCTCCCCTCTTCTTCTCTTCCTCCGCCTTCCCCACCTCACCTCTCCTCCTCCCTTCCTCCTCCTTCCCCTCTTCCTCCCTCCCCCTCATTCTCCTCCTCACCTCTCTTCCCTCACCCTCCTTACCCTCCTCACCTCTCCCCACAGAACACCTCCCCTCCCCTCTTCTCCCCTTACCCTATTTTCCCTCACCTACTTCAGAAGACTCGCTCCCCTTTCCCCAACCTCGTCCACCTCCTCCTCCCCCCCCCCCCCCAACTCACACAACCCCACTTGCCCCTCCCACAGCCTCCCCCAACACCTCGCTGCCCTTTTTCACTCAGATTCTCCATTTCACAACCTCTTCAGAATACCCCTTTTCACCCTTCCTCGGGCCTCCCCTAACGCCTTCTCTCCTCTTTAACACACCTACTCCTCCCCTACTGTCGGAAAACCCACTTTCCCACTTCCCCCCAACATCTCCAACGATACCCCTCGACTTCCCCCAACAACCTCATGACACCCCTTTGACCCCGTACCCTAAAACCCCTACTGTCGCCTCCTGTAATTAAAACACTTCTTCCCCTCACCACTCTACCCTAACCCCCCTCCTCTGAACATCCAATCCTCTCCCCTGAATGCCTCCTCTTCCTTCCCTATTCTCTTCTTCCCCCTCGTCTCTTCTACCTCTCACATTCTACTTGTCGTTCCGTTCTTGTTACGGAAAAAAAAAAGAATATATATATGTGTAAATATAAATATCTATATATCTATATATATATATATATATATATATATATATATATATATATATATGTATATATATATTTGTTTTTTCGTTTCTCTTTTTTGTATAATTTTTGCTCATTTGGGATTTTTTTATATGCGTCATGAGAGGAGAAATGGCGAAAATAACTGAGGAAAATAAATAAATGAGTAAAATGAATAAGATATTATAACATTTAAATCACGTGTAATAAAGTTAGAATTAATGATATGAAAAACATTCACAAAATAAAATACTGAAAAAAACAGATTTCAATATGATTTGTTTATCTGTAACATTTAAGTATTTAGTTGTTATTATAGAACATTTAACGCAGAGTTAAACAAAGTTATTTCTATATTAGCAGTCTACACTTCCTTTTTCACCCTGATTTATAAAAGTATCAAAACACGACAAGAACGGTTATGCAAATGGAGAATAAATGATCATTGAATGCCCGTAAACATTCACTGTACACTTCAATGAGAGTGACATTAAAATGCTATTCGCAATCTCGGTGTCAATACTCAGGGGTTGAAAAAAAGAGAAAAATGGTGTTCGGGAGTGACATGAATGTTTAGAGCTCAAATAACGCAGCAGAGATTTATCCAGTCACAAACATATATTTATATAGTATACTGATATATATATATATATATATATATATATATATATATATATATATATATATATATATATATATGTATATATATATATATATATATATATATATATATATATATATATATGTGTGTATATATATATATATATATATATATATATATATAATTTCTATATATACATATATTTGAATATACATATATATATATATATATATATATATATAAATATGTACACACACACACACACACACACACACACACACACACACACACACACACACACACACACACACACACACACACACACACGTTGTCAAAGTGGACGCGAAATCCCCTCGCTGACCTAAGCAGCAAAGCCCTCTCAGTCGTGGTCGCGGAGAGGTCGTCTCTCGGTGAATATAGCGACTTATAGCGACTTTAGAATCCGTTTCTTATAGCAAGTTCTTACGGCGGGAAGGCGCTCCTCAGATACGGACCGTTGCCTCTCGAACGACCTCGATAAGACGGACATCAAAACTGAATATTGTGGAGAATTTCGGTCGAGTTTCTGTCGTCGAAATGTTATCATTGGAGGATGCTGTATGGGGTCTGGTGTTTCTGAAACGATGGGGGTCCGTTTTTGTGTGTGTTCTCTCGTTCTTTCTTTGCTGTGCTTTTCAATGTTATTTTTTTCCTTACTTTTTTCTTTCTTCCTTTCTTTCTCTCTATTTTTTCTTATTTATTTTTCTCTCTTTCTTTTTCTTTCTTACTGATCTTTTATTTTCTCTTTTCTCTTAAGTTCCCTCCCTCTCTTACCTCTCTCTCTCTCTCTCTCTCTCTCTCTCTCTCTCTCTCTCTCTCTCTCTCTCTCTCTCTCTCTCTCTCTCTCTCTCTCTCTCTCTCTCTCTCTCTCTCTCTCGCTCTCTCGCTCTCTCGCTCTATCGCTCTCTCTCTCTTTCTCTCTCTCTCGCTCTTTCTCTCTCTCTTTCTTTCTCTTTGTGTGTGTCACTATCAATATGTTGTCCCCTTCTTTCCTCTCTCCACTGACCCCGCTTTATTTATCAATACCTTATCTCTCTCTTTCCTCCCTTCCCCCTCTCTCTCTCTTTCTCTCTCTCTCTCTCTCTCTCTCTCTCTCTCTCTCTCTCTCTCTCTCTCTCTCTCTCTCTCTCTCTCTCTCTCTCTCTCTCTCTTTCTCTCTCGCTCTCTCTCTGTCTATCTATCTATCTATCTATCTAGCTATCTAGCTATATTTCTATTTATCTGTCCGTATATCTATCTACGTATCTATCTATCTATCAATCTCTTAAACTCTCCCACCTCTCTCAGTGTATTTATGTGACGTCCCACTGAAATGAAATTCCTTTTACATATAGAAGCCTTAGGATGAACACCTTTTATCGTTATCGACACGTATCGCCTTCATGTGCTATTGCAAAGGCGTTCAGCATCAATCAAAGAGAGATGGTAATCGCCTGCTTCGATAAAAGTGATTTTAAATTGAACCTGTCTAAGGGTATTGAATGGTTCCTTTAATTAAAATCAGATCAAAGTAATTTAGAGAAGATGGCCGATGGAATCTTTTTATTAAAAAAATTCGCGTTGGACAAACTTGGGACGAAAAACAATTATCCGATATTAACATTTTTGGAAAAAAGAAAAAGAAATAACTTTTCTTTTGACTTAGGAAAGTGATCAAGGAAATATAGCTGTGTTATGTACAGGTAGATATATAGCAACACACTCATTATTAATCAAATAATCTATTCACTTACTTTATCTATCAATGTATCCTATCAGTATGTCAGTGTCTATCTATGTTTACGAACCCATCGCCAAATCTAATTAAAAAAAAAAAAAAAAAAAAAAAAAAAAAAAAAAAAAAAAAACACGATCAGATAGTCGAGAGAAAATTAGAAAAAAAAAATATCCTGCCTCTGTATTGGACTTTTTATTCCAGGAAAATTACCAGCCACTTCCAGACCGGACAGATCTTGCGGTTGTAATTGGCTGACAGACCGGCTGACCGGGTGGTGAGGTTTTGGTGCT
>NC_061830.1:7018546-7031046 GCF_019202785.1 Penaeus chinensis
GGTTTATCTATCGTAGGTATGATAGTGGGTTGAGAACTTCCAACAGTGATTACCTAAATAACTACTGCCCTGGGGAAGGGTCTTTGGTCAGCCATCCCAGGGCTAAGTCAACTACATGATTCGTAGTAGTTCGTCAAAAACCACATCGGTGATAACACGAATGTGATGACTTATATATTCTTATACATATAAATATGCATATATATACATACATATATATATATATATATATATATATATATGTATATATATATATATATGTGTGTGTGTGTGTGTGTGTATATATATATATATATATATATATATATATATATATATATGTATATATATATTATTGTAGATTCATTGCATTGTGAGTTTTTCAATCCAAGTATCTACACGGAAGAGTGTTTGTGTGTGTGTGTGTGTGTGTGTGTGTGTGTGTGTGTGGGTGTGTGTGTGTGTGCGTGTATCTATCAATCGATCTACCTATCTAAATATGTATATATGTATATGTGTGTGTGTGTGTGTGTGTGTGTGTGTGTGTGTGAGTGTGTGTATATATATATACATATATATATATATATATATATATATATATATATATATGTATGTATATATATATATATATATATATATATATATATATATATATATATTCATATATCTATCTATACGTATCTGTTTATCTGTCTTACTATATATCTGTTAATGTATTCATTCTTGTATTGCTTATTCGTGTTTACACACACACACACATATTTAAGAGACAAAGTACAGACAAATAGGCAATTATAGCCTTTTAATATTTAAAAGTGATCCTGTATCTTTAAATTACATACATATCTCTCTGTGTATCTTTCAATATATGTGTATGTCTTTTAGTTCGTGCGCGCGTGTGTGTGTATCTTTACATGTATGTATTTGTAAACAAGTACATGCATGCTGAAACACATACTTCCTCAAAATATGCAAATATACAAAAAACGTATTGTGTTCTTGCTTTTTCACCATCCTGATTACCATAATCATCATAATGACACAAAAAAAAAAGCACACACAAGCAACGTTAAAGACAAAAAAATATCCAAAAACAGAAATATATTTTTTTTTTAGGAATTTAGATTTCGTTCTGCCATTCCTTTAGTAGTTACGATGATACTCTGTCATGCTCTTTGTAACTTCTCTCTTATCACTGGACATAAAATGACAGCACTCTCCTATCGCCTAACTTCAACTTCTGAGTTTACATCTCGAGTTATGTTGCTCGTGTAATTTAAGTCTTTTCACGATTAGGTGTGAGTGAGGAGGAGGAGGGGGAGGGGGGTGGTGGGGGGGGGCGTACGTGCATGTGTATGTGTGTGTGTGTATGTGTGTGTGTGTGTGTGTGTGCATGTGTGTGTGTGTGTGTGTATGTGTGTGTGTGCGCGCGCATTTGTAAGTGTGCGTGTGTGTAAGTAATAGCAGTAGTAGTAGTAGTGGTAGTAGTAGTAGTAGTAGTAGTGATAATAGTAACAGTAGTAGTACGAATGTAATTGTAATACTGGAAATAACTAATTGAGTACTGCACATAAAAAAAAACGAAAATATAAGAATAACAAACGACCTCACAGACAAACATACAAGCCAACACTCCCGGAATATCAGTCAAAGAGGAAATTTATAAATCTTTCGCTCATTCACAGAACGTAAAACGACTCATTCATTACGAGTCGCCGGCAAGCCATTTCGTTTTATCGTGTTCTTTAACGTTCGCCCTGACGAGTAAAACCAGCTCTCATCCTGTCCTCGACTGCAATGAGGAGAATCTTCATTTCCTCATTATCAGCTGATTCTCCACATTACCTCGCGTGTGTTTGTCGTTGTCAAGGATATGTGTATATGAGAGTTTCCCCGTTGAGTCTCAGTGATGGAGACGGTTTCAAAAGTGGGTTAATAAGGAGAGGGTAAGTATAGACGTTGTCATTATTAGTGCTATTGATATTACACTGTAATTAAGTGAAGGTGCATAGGTTCTAGGTCCTTATGAGGAGAGAGACAAGGAATAAAGTGAGTAGGAGAGAGAGAGAGAGAGAGAGAGAGAGAGAGAGAGAGAGACAGACAGACAGACAGACAGACAGACAGACAGATAGAGAGGCAGAAAGACAGACAGAGGCAGAGAGAGAGAGAGAGAGAGAGAGAGAGAGAGAAAGAGAGAGAGAGGGAGGGAGAGATTCTAAAAGAAAAGAAACATAGTGGGAACTGTAGCAGTGACAAGCACCTTCACTGAATTAAACTGTGTAACTTTTGAGACGTGTCCAAGGAGTCGTCTGCAAAAGTGTCTTTGGTTGACAGACTAAACTTTCCAGCCAATCAGCGGCCTATACCGTCAGCCAATCAGCGAAGTCGATTCAAATGTCTCCCAAGAGTCTTATAAATGCTATGTCACTGAATGAGCTATAGGCCATTCCACGAAATTCAAGGGATTATGAGAGAGATAAGAATAATGGAAGAGTGGAAAAGATTATTATTACAATCAATTATTACCATTTAGATTAAGTAGATCGAAATTCCAAGGTAATTTAGGAGAATAATTGCAAGGAATAATTTGTCGTAAATCCCCACAGTTCTTCTTTTCTTTTTCTCTCCTTTAATCTCTGCCTCTTTTTTTTTTTTTACATGTTCCCTTAGTCTCTACTTTTCTTCTCTCTCTCTCTCTCTCTCTCTCTCTCTCTCTCTCTCTCTCTCTCTCTCTCTCTCTCTCTCTCTCTCTCTCTCTCTCTCTCTCTCTCTCTCTCTCTCTCTCTCTCTCTCTCTCTCTCTCTCTCTCTCTCTCTCTCTCTCGTAATTTAACCTATGAGAAAACTACTTATATCTATTCTTCTATCTATTTTCATGTCGGTATTTCTTCTATGCATATCTGTTTGGCTGTCTGCTTGTCTCTGTCTCTGTCTCTGTCTCTGTCTCTCTTTCTGTCTCTGTCTCTGTCTCTCTCTGTCTCTCTCTCTCTTTCTCTCTCTCTCTCTCTCTCTCTATCTATCTATCTATCTATCTATCTATCTATCTATCTATCTATCTATCTATCTATCTCTCTCTCTCTCTCTCATGTAATTTAACCTATGAGAACCTCCGGGTCGAGGCCAACGCCCCATAACTCCGCCTTTGAGCTGTGGTCAAACGAAGATAAGATACTTTATCGGTACAGAACTCGCGTTAGTGGTCCAGTAATGCGGACCGGAGCGAGGCTAGATTACAATTTACAATAAATCTTGAAGTAAAACAAAACAAAAAAAAATACACAGAGTAAGAAAAAAATGTGGTAATTTCTTCCTCTTTTTTATCTTTTTCTCTCCTTCTTCTTTGTCATTTTTTTTTTTTTTTTTTTTGGGGGGGGGGAGGAATTAAATTAGAAAAGGTGACAAGGGCTTTGAAATGATTTTCCACTCTGCGAAAGCGTATTATCTGGTATAACTCTGGTTATTTATTGCTAGCAGATGAACGCAGTCCATGAGTACCAGATATATACACTGCGAGCACTTGTTTCACCTATTTAACCTCAAAACACACACACACACACACACACACACACACACACACACACACACACACACACACACACACACACACACACACACACACACACACACACACACACACGCACGCACACACACACACACTCACGCACACACATTTTCAATACTACGTTGGTAACAACAATGGTAACAAAAATAAAAACTCTCCTAAGGGACTAAATGCTTAAGAAACCATTAGTACAAAAATAATATCTATAAAACAAAAACACAGCGACCGCTGCATATACCCCAACATACACGGCGTTAGAAGGTTAATATGATAAGTAATGTTAGCGACATCTAAGCTTTAAATACCGCCGAAATATAAATTCGGAAATTGCAGGAGGATTGGCCGTGATGATGTCATTGAAGGCATTCCATCTCCTTCTCAGTCACTCTTCCATTGTTTTTGTTTGGCCGATACGTAAGCATTGTGTCCACTGCATTATCTTCTGCCTTTTTTAAAATTCAGAGTGATAGGATGCCACTCTAAACTTACCCTTCTTCGGCCTCTTCTGCTACACCCAAGTCGTCGTCCGTAACACGAATTTTGTCTTAATATTCATTCTTACGAAATATCTGTCGTTTCTACGTCGAACGGAGTAGTAGCATTGGTTGGTCGCCTAGTATGACGTCATCAATATTTGGTGCATTTGTGTGTGACTCAGATTTGCTTTTGCGGCTGACTTCATGGGCGACTTCCGTGAAAACTACTTCTTTGATGAAATTCATTATCTAATATGAACTGTTCACTGATCCAATAGAACAAATTAGGGGAAACTTTGATAGTGACTTTGGCCATCACTTAAGGCAAGGGTATGAGCTTTATACCATCGATTTATCTGAAACTACAGCTTTCAAATTTTACTAAAGCTAATGGTACATTCAACTACAAAGCAAAAATAAATAATGAACAGAAATAAACAAATATGAATAGGGTATTAAAATTACATATGAATAGATAAATTAATAAACAACCCTTTATGTTGTTGTTGTTTTTCAAAAGAGATAAAAAAAAAAAAAAGGATGATAAAAGAAATATTCATGGCACAAAGAAAATAATGTTTATATGAAAGCAGAAAGAAATCCATAAACCTTGTAGCTGTTGCGGTAACCGATAAATTGCCTTGTCATTTCCGTGTAATTAAGTCATTCTTTAACGACTTCTTCAGAGTTCGTGATGCAACTAACATGAAAGTCATTGTGCAGTTTACTGGTTTATGATTTTAAAAGGGCCTGATTGAATCGATGTAAATAAACTCGTCAAGAACATGTCAAACTTCAAATAAAAATTTAATAAAAAGAGTATATGCCGTTGCTTTTATTTACAAGACATAAAAGTTTTGATGTCTCTGTTTGACTAGCTGTCTGTCTGTCTGTCTGTCTGTCTGTCTGTTGTCTCTCTCTCTCTCTCTCTCTCTCTCTCTCTCTCTCTCTCTCTCTCTCTCTCTCTCTCTCTCTCTCTCTTTCTTTCACTCTATCTCTCTCTCTCTTTCTCTCTTACTCACCATCCACCTATCCACCCTCCCTCCCTACCTCCCTCCCTCGTCTCGTCTCACACCCCAAGCAACGTCTGAGTCAGTCACATACCAACCAGTATATCTAATGCATCGTAAAAAAAACTGCACTTTATTCTTCCCACGTCCACTACGTCGCTATACCATCGCGGGCGAAACTGCTGTGACCTTTCGCTTCATGCTTGCAAGCACTACCATCGCAATGCACCGCCATAAAAGCACTATGACCTCACTACCAACAACAACAACACCCAAAATCACAAAAGCAAAAACAAAAAAAATAAGAACGAAAAGACATCAATAGGCTACCGGGATGTATTGGCAGTCTGTACGGATCACACTCTCCTGATCTCTTAATGTTCTCCGTGCCTATCGTCCCGCCGGCCAATGCGACGTCGACTCCCTCTCCCTCTCCATTTTCCGAAGTGGCTGGAAGAGGAATTTGCTTTTATGGGACATAAAATATAGATGGAATGGCGAAAAGGGAAGAGGAAAGAGGAAAGAGGCGAGTATGAAGAGAAAAAAAAAGAGAAAGGAAAAGAAGAAGAAGTGTATATATGAAGTCGATATGAAGTCTTGCGTCCGTTTTCATCTTTGTTTTCGATAGACAATGACCAAACCTGTTTTGTTACTTGCTATTGACTCGCCATTTTCTGATGGGAAAAAGCGCAGTCGACAGAGCCTTTCATGTTCGAACTGATTATTAAGTCGATAATTGATTACCGGCGACGAATGATGGGAAGCCAGGGTTTTTCGGATGCGGGTTGATGCAGCCCTCTTTGTGTAGTTTTTTTTTTTTTTTTTTTTTATGGTTGCATACATTAGAACGCTTTCACAGACATAGATAAACACAAACACCAAGTGTGTGCGTGTTTATATATATATATATATATATATATATATATATATATATATACATATTTATATATATATATATATATATATTAAATATGTATATATATACATATATATACCTATATATGTGTGTGTGTGTGTGTGTGTGTGTGTGTGTGTGTGTGTGTTTTTGTATGTCTATGTATATAAAAATATATGTATCTACATAAACACACACTTACGAAACGAAACTAAACCCACGTTTCGCCGCCCCACCATTCCCTATGAAAATCAATTAGGAGGAGTATTGGAGTACGTGTTGGAGTTGTAGGTTCAGAAATAGCAACTTGCAAGATGCCTCTGCAAGTATGCTCCTTCTTCTCCTCCTTCGCCCTCCGTCTCGGGGGTTTGCTTGTAGATGTGCTAATTAAATGGTGTTGATATTTACTTTTTGTCTGTTTGTTTGTTATTATGTGTGTATAGTCGTAAAGAGGATAATGCTGATCATAATGATGATGATGAGGAGGAGGAGGAAAGGTAATGATACTTTGATGATACTACTACTAATAACGGCAATAATGATGATAGTACTGATAATCATAATGATAATAAATGAAAATAGTAAAAATAATGATAAAAGTTGTAGTAATAATAATAATATTGATAATAATGATAAACATGGTAATGATAATAATGATAATAATAATGATAATAAAAATAATAGTAGTAATAATAATAATAATGACAATAATAATAATTATTATTATTATTTGTATTATTATTATTATTATAATTATTATAAAAACAATATAATATTAATAATAATATCAAAATTAATATTAATATTATAATATTAATAATAATATCAAAATTAATATTAATATTATAATATTAATAACAATAATAATAACAATACGACTACTACTACTACTACTACTACTACTACTACTACTAATAATAATAATAATAATAATAATAATAATAATAATAATAATAATAACAATATTCACATTAATAGTGATTATAATTATGATAATGGTTATAATTATGATGATCATAATAATAATGATAGAGCGATAATTGATAACATGAATGTTAAAGATTCACGCCCACACACCCACACCCGCTCATAAAGACATTACATTACAAAACATTAGAATTCAATTTTAACTCTTATCCTTATGGTTTTCATAATTATCATTACTCTTATTTTTTTCTGTTCGAATACATCTATTATTTACGTGACAATCCGAGGGGGAAATACAGTAGGAAGGTAGGAAGAGAAGGAAAAGGAAAGATGAGATAAGGGAGAAAGTAGGATTAAGGGTGCTGGGCGAGCAAATAGGGAGGGGAGGGGAAGGGAAAGAGAAAAGGAAGGAGAAGAGAAAGGGAGAGGGAAACAGAGAGGTCTTAAGAAGGAAAGGGGAGAGGGAAGAGAGAGGAGACAAGGGCGGAGAGGAGAAAGGGCGGACTTACAATATTGTTGCTATTATCATTCTTCATTTTTCGAGGCAAGTACACTACATTGAATTAGTTAGACCTCCAGTTTATGCACATTTATTATTTACACGACTATTGGGAGGAGGGTTAAGAAAGAAGGTACGAGGGACAGGGAAAGAGAAGAAAAGAAAAAGAGGGACTTAAAGAAGAAAGGGGGAAGGGGGAGAAAGGGAGAGGAAGGGTTCTTAAAGAGAAAAATGAAGATTAATAGTAATAAAATAGTATCAGTAGTAGAAATAGTGCATCAGACTAGTATTATCTGTACCATAATTGTCCTAATTATCATCAGCTTTATTAGTAGCGTCAATATCACCATTATATCTGTTATTACTATTGTTTCTGTTGTTGTTGTTGTTGTTGTTCTCGTTGTCTTTTGTTAATATTATTATCCCCGTCATTTCACCTCTGACATTACCATTACCACTGTTATTTGTATTAGTATTATGTTTTACGTGTTTGCTTGTGCTGTCGTTGTTGTTATTACCTTTACTATTTGCAATATTCAATATTGCAAATGAATTATGCCGCTGTCCGGTTTGCCATATATTTCAGGAAGCGATAAAGAATTACAAAGAATTTATAGTCCGTTATCAATAGCAAAAATTACAAAGACGTTATAATTTGTTATCGATACCAAAAGTGATATACAACACAACATCTCTCTAATTTTCCTCCTTTTTTATATTTTCTGTCACACTCATCTGATTCCTTTCTAACACCGTTCTAACTTCTATTTTACACGGCTCTAATTCCTCTCTAATATCGCTCTAACTCTTCTATAACACTCTTCTAACTCCTCTCTAATACTGCTCTAATTCTTTTCTAACACAGCTCTAACTCGTCGATAACAATGCTCTTACTCCTTTCTAAAAACTGCTTTCAATCCTTTCTAACACAGTTCTAAGTCTTTTCCAACACCGCTCTAACTCCCCTATAACACTCCCCTAACTTCTTTCTAAAATTACTCTAAATCCTTTCTAACACAGTTCGAAGTCTTTTCTAACACCGCTCTAACTCCCCTATAACACTCCCCTAACTCCTTTCTAAACCTGCTCTAAATCTTTTCTAACACAGTTCGAAGTCTTTTCTAACACCGCTCTAACTCGTCCCTAACATTACTCTACATCCAGTCTAATCAAGCTCTCTAAAACCTCACTCTCTCTCTCTCTCCAGTTACGACGCCCGCGCCAACATCGACCGGAGTGCCGTGGGCGTGGGCGGTGGGCGGCCGAGGATGTCACTCAGCAGCGGCGGCACGTCACTCGTCATCAGCGACGCCAGAGCAGAGGACGAGGCGGAGTACAGGTGCCGTGTGCACTTCCGGTTGTCCCCGACGTGGACCCAGCGGCTTCTGCTCACCGTGCCAGGTAGGTAGTGGGGGCGGGGTGGGGGGGAAAGGGGAGGGGGTTTAGGATGGTGTGGGTGGGGGTAAGGGGAGGGGGACAACACCGTAACAGGATGGAGAGGGGGAGGAGAGAGGTATGGGGATAAGGGGTAAGGGACCTTTCCAGTCCTGCAAAGGTAAGGGAGAGGGGAAGAGAGAGGATGGGGGAGGAATAGGGGGCAAGGCTAAAGGGTAGGGGGAGAGAAAGGGAGAGGGAGAAGAAGAGGGTAAAGGATAAGAGTGAGGGGAAGAGAAATGCGAATGGCCTAAAAAGGGGGTTGGAATAAGGGCAAGGAAAGGGGGAAGGGGATAGAAGAGGGCCCTGCTAACCGTGCCGAGTAAGGGATGGAAGGAGGTGAGAGAGACGAGGAAGGAGGACGTATGGAAAAGGGAGGTGGATAGGTAGATAGATAAATAAATCGATAGAGAGATAGATAGACTTGTCGATTACTAGTGAGAGAGAGAGAGAGAGAGAGAGAGAGGGAGAGGGAGATAGAGAGAGAAAGAGAAAGGGAGGGAGAGAGAGAGAGAGAGAGAGATCAAGAAGCAGATAAACAGAAAGACAGAAAATGTGTAAAAATGACCGAGGTAATGAATATTGACCTCCACCACAATAATCATGATACAAATAATAAACCCCAGCCATGCACTCACGAAGTATACACCCTCTCTCTCTCTCTCTCTCTCTCTCTCTCTCTCTCTCTCTCTCTCTCTCTCTCTCTCTCTCTCTCTCTCTCTCTCTCGCTCGCTCGCTCGCTCGCTCTCTCTCCCTCTATCTATCTATCTATCTATCTATCTCTTCGTCTTCTTCTTCTTCCTCTTCTTCTTCTTCTTCTTCTTCTTCTTCTTCTTCTTCTTCTTCTTCTTCTTCTTCTTCTTCCTCTTCTTCTTCCTCTTCTTCTTCTTAACACGAAACAAACCACAAAAAAATAAAATCCCACACGAGCTGCCTATGAGTCAGATATTTTTCCACGACAAAAGTGACAAAATCTCTTATCGAGACCAACGCCATTTTCTTTTCTTTGTACCTTTCCAGTCCCGCCCTTTCAAGAGGTTGACGGGGAGGGGGGAGGGGGGGAGGGGGTTTGGAAGAGGTAACGGGAAAAGAGAGTGAGGTTTGCAGGAGGGAATAGGAGGAGGAAGGGAACAAGAACAAGAACAAGAATCAAAAGAGGGGAAGGAATGTGTACTGGGGGAAGGGTGAGATGTTAAAGTAGGGGGATGAGAAATAATAAGAGAAAATGAAAGACGGGAAAGGAGACAGGAGGAGGATGGAGAGGAAGGAGAGGATGGGGAACAAGGGAAGAGGGAGGAGGGCGAGGGAGGATACGAACGGCAGAGGAAGACTAACAAGAAGGAAGAACAGGAAGTAAGAGCAAGTAAAAAAAATGACAAGGACTTGGAGGAGAACGAGGGGAAACGTCAAACGTTTGACTTCAAAGCTAAGAATTTCCTGAAGGAAGAACAGGGAGAAGGGATAAGGCAATAAAAAGAAGAGAGGAGAAAACAAAGTAAAAAGAAATGAAACAAAGAGGACAGATCCATCATCTAACAAAACGTTAGGGTTGAAAGCAAGCTAATGGGTAAGGTGAAGGACAGTTTCCATCGATTGTTACACCGTAGTTATCTTTTCAACGAGCAATACCCAGATAACACGCACTACACGCAATGACTTATTATCTTCGTAACAACCGTCAGCACATTCTATTTCTAGAACAACATGCAATGCCAGGAGATGAATTTCCTCTGTTCGATTTGTCTGTCTGTTTTGTTTTGTTTTTATGTTTGTTTATGTCTGTGTCTGTATCTCTCTCTCTCTCTCTGTCTCCCCCCCCCCCTCTCTCTCTCTCTCTCTCTCTCTCTCTCTCTCTCTCTCTCTCTCTCTCTCTCTCTCTCTCTCTCTCTCTCTCTCTCTCTCTCTCTCTCTCTCTCCCTCTTACCCTCTATTTCTCTCTCTCCCTCTCTCTCCCTCTCTCTCTCTCTTACTTTCTCTCTCTCTCTCTTACTTTCTCTCTCTCTCTCTCTCTCTCTCTCTCTCTCTCTCTCTCTCTCTCTCTCTCTCTCTCTCTCCCTCTTACCCTCTATTTCTCTCTCTCCCTCTCTCTCTCCTCTCTCTCTCTCTTACTTTCTCTCTCTCTCTCTTACTTTCTCTCTCTCTCTCTCTCTCTCTCTCTCTCTCTCTCTCTCTCTCTCTCTCTCTCTCTCTCTCTCTCTCTGTATGTTTTGACCCTTTTACTTTGCACCTCAGTACACCTGTGGCGTTTGACTGACATTTATTTGTGCGTTTGACCTTTCTGTTATGACATCAACCGTTTCACTCTTTTCTCTTCACCTTGTTTCTCTAACTCTCTCTCTCTCTCTCTCTCTCTCTCTCTCTCTCTCTCTCTCTCTCTCTCTCTCTCTCTCTCTCTCTCTCTCTCTCTCTCTCTCTTTCCTCTTGCCCCATCACTTATTCCGTCTACAACACTTTTCCTCCTCTAGCATCATACCCCCCCTTCCTATAATCCGCTTATTTTTCCTCCACCATCTCCCTCCACATCTATCCCACTTCCACTCCACCTATGCCATTTTCCATCAACATTTCACTCCTTCCTCCATCAGCTTCTTCCCTCCATCTACCCTTTCTTCCCCCACCTTCCTTCTGCATTCGGCTCCACCCATCCCCTCCAGCATCGTCCCTACCACTCCATTCATTGCCCTCTCCACCAATCCCCTTCTCCACCATCCCACCAATCCACTCATTTCCACCTCCTCCATCATCCTCTCCTCTCCACAAATCCCCTTCTCCACCATCCCACCAATCCACTCATTTCCACCTCCTCCATCATCCTCTCCTCTCCACCAATACCCTTCTCCACCATCCCCACCACTCCACTCATTGCCTTCTCCTCCATCATCCTCTCCTCTCCACCAATCCCCTTCTCCACCATCCCCACCACTCCACTCATTGCCTTCTCCTCCATCATCCTCTCCTCTCCACCAATCCCCTTCTCCACCACTCCCCTTCTCCACCATCCCCACCACTCCACCCATTGCCTCCTCCTCCACCATCCTCTCCTCTCCACCAATCCCCTTCACCATCCCCACCACTCTACCCATTGCCTCCTCCTCCACCATCCTCTCCTCTCCACCACTCCTCTTCTCTCCACCACTCCTCTTCTCCACCATCCTCCCCATCCTCCACCCATTGCCTCCTCCTCCACCATCCTCTCCTCTCCACCACTCCCAACTTCCATTATCCCAGCCACTCCACCTATTACCTCCTCCTCCACATTCTTAACCCCACCTGTTCCTCCTCCACCTGTCCTTCACTTCCTCCCCCCTCCCTCCCTCCCTCCCTCCTTCCCTCCCTCCCTCCCTTCTTCAGCTATTGTCTTAGTCACGAAAATCCCGAATCCGTCACTGTCACGTCTCCGCCCCGTATCTCCTACGTGTCATACATGTCAACATCCATTTTTTTTTTTTTTTTTTATTGACTTATTTCTTTATTGACTTATTACTATTAGGTTCATTGTAGACATCGTGGTCCTGCGTTATCATTGTTGTTATTATTATCATTATCATTATTATTATTTTATTTATTTTGTATTATTATTATTGTTGTTATTATTATTATCATTATTGTTATCATGATTATTACTATTATTATTTCTACTATTGGTTTTGTTATATTTTTTCATTATTATTATCATCATTATAATTATCATTCCAGGCATCTTCTTTATTATTATCATT
>NC_061830.1:7038546-7041046 GCF_019202785.1 Penaeus chinensis
AGTGAAGGGATTAACATTTCATATTACGGGTTATAAATGCAAGACAATAAACCTAGCGATTGAGTCACATGCTAAATGATTTCATAAACCAGAGAGGATCTTCTAAAACACATCCATAAGAATAACGCTCTTAAGCCCGTTTCAGACGTACCATACGAAGCAAAGCGGATGCCATTTATCACACGACTTTATATGGGCTTATTTCAGACGAATCGATTTTCTCCCGTTCGCCGGAGACTGCAAAACACCGCGTCGTGTTTCAAAAAAGGCATAGTAGCAATGAACGGTGCCTTAGTCGACGCGTGCGATTGAACTCATTCATGCCAATGGTTAATTTAAACCACGGGGTTGTACTCGGATTGCCTTCCATGGCTGTCAATGGAAAATGGATGAGTCTAAAATAGCCTGACCTGTACCATGGGTTTCGAGTTTTGTAGCTTTTAAAGAAATAACGAAATAATCACATGGAAACAGACAATTCTAAATTACTCTCTCTTCTTTTTTTCCTTCTGCAGAGGAGGTTGGAGATGTGGAAATAACAGATGGAACGGGCAGACCCTTGCCAGATGGACGATTAGGGCCGCTGCCTGAGGGGGCTGACCTTACTCTTGCTTGCCAGGCTAACCACGGTAAGTCTCTCTCTCTCTCTCTCTCTCTCTCTCTCTCTCTCTCTCTCTCTCTCTCTCTCTCTCTCTCTCTCTCTCTCTCTCTCTCTCTCTCTCTCTCTCTCTCTCTCTCTCTCTCTCTCTCTCTCTCTCTCTCTCTCTCTCTCTCTCTCTCTCTCTCTCTCTCTCTCTCTCTCTCTCTCTCTCTCTCTCTCTCTCTCTCTCTCTCTCTCTCTTGCTCTCTCTCGCTCTCTCTCTCTCTCTCTCTCTCTCTCTCTCTCTCTCTCTCTCTCTCTCTCTCTCTCTCTCTCTCTCTCTCTCTCTCTCTCTCTCTCTCTCTCTCTCTCTCTCTCTCTCTCTCTCTCTCTCTCTCTCTCTCTCTCTCTCTCTCTCTCTCCTTTACTTCTGATCTTCCCCAAACGGGGTCCCATGCCGCCTGTCCGCAGCTTATAATCTTTCGACCTTAACATTGCACAAAGTATAAACCTTTACACGATCATGCAACTTTCACACACGTCATAGGTTTAGGTCTCTTTAATCCTCACGCCACGGGTATCCCACAGTACTCTTTATGCGTATATGTGTTGGGAGGCATGCATGTGTGCTTGCGTTGGCTGGCGTGAGTGTCAGTTGGCGAGCGTGTGGGAGAGTGGCTTTTTGCCTTTTCATCTACGTAACATGTCCTATTTTTTTCCTCGTCTTTGAATATTGCGTTTGGCACGAACTCGCACGCCTCCAATAGGAAACTGAATGTCCATAAAATTTCACAGCTCTCAAAACGCCGGTTCTCTTCCCGCAGCAATGCATCAAAATCTGTCAAAATTCCACGATACAAAGTCAACAAAAGGAGCTTTACATCACAGTCCCATTGAGCTCCGATTGTCGATTCGATAATTAGATTTTGTGCTGATAATGTTTTTTTTCGTATTTATTTCTGTTTTATTTTTTGTGTGTTAGAGGTGGGGCTTGGCTGGGCAAAATAGCAAATTGATCTTGCTGTGTGAATTGGATGAAAATAATATAAAGAGTCTATAGCACCGTTGATATTAAATTTTGGAAGCAAAAGTATACCATCACATAAAAAAACATAAGAACAGTAAAATATTCCGGGAAAAAGATGCGTTAGATGAGAACATTATTTATATAAATAAGTTTAAAACAGTATATGCATGCCGCAAAAAAAGAGAAAAAATCACACGAACAATGACACTCACCGTGATATGTGAACTGTAGTTTGTTTTCTTTCTTTCTTTCTTTTTCTCTCCTTTTTTAAACAAATTACATTACGTGATATTCAACTGAATATCACGTAATGTGATAGTTCAGAAAAGCACATCCATTACCCTGTGTCTAACTGGCTTCGAATTTCAATCGTTTTCTCCTGTTTCTGTACCATATACCTGTTGCTGTTCATTTCTGTTGTTTTTTTTTTTTCTTCTAATTTGATTTTCTTTCTCTCTCTTTCTTTTTTATATATTTGTTTTCGTCAGGGAAAAATATAAGCTGTAGTTCTTTCTTTTTTCAGGTTATCAAGGTCAATATCAATGTTTTTTTTTATTGACATTACTATCAATTTCGTATAATTAGCATTATTATTATTATCATTATAATTAGTAAAAGAAAATGAGATGAAAGAGCGGGAAAAGTAGGTGGAGAAGAAGGGAAACAATTAAGAAGAAGAAGAAGAAGAAGAAGAAGAAGAAGAAGTAAAAAAGGAATAAAATTAATAATAATAATAAGAAGAAGAAGAAGAAGAAGAAGAAGAAGTAAAAAAGGAATAAAATAAAGAAGAATAAGAAGAAAAAAATGGAGAAGAAGAAAATAAAAAAGATGAAGAAGAAGAAGAAAAAGAAGTATAAGAAGGAAAAGATGAATAAAATGAAAATTAAGAAAAA
>NC_061830.1:7056046-7066046 GCF_019202785.1 Penaeus chinensis
AGAAGAGGAGGGAGGAGGAGGATAAGTGAGAGGAGGGAGGAAGGGAAGAGGGTTGATAGGAGGTGAGGGAGGGAGAGGAGATGGAGGGGTGAAAGAAGAGAGGACGAGAGGGAAGAAAAGAGGCACAAGCGAGGAAGGAGAGTAAGCGTAGAAGGAAGAGAAAGCGGGATAGATGGGGACAGAAGAAGAAAGAGACAGGGGTCATGAGACGAGAGAGAGGATGAGAAACGGACCTTTTCTTGTGGTTTGGATTGAAGTAAAGAAGGTGAAGGAGAAAGAGGAGGAGGAGAGGGAGGAGGAGAAGGAGGAGTTTGGGGAAGGAGGAGGGCTGTAGGTATTCATGTCAATACGCAGTGTAATGAGGAGCGCAAGAAATCGTCTTCGGAGTCTGTCGACATCTTCCTTTATATGTATTTTGATTTATTTGACTTTTTTGTATGTGTGTGTGTGTGTGTATATATGTGTGTGTGTGTGTGTGTGTGTGTGTGTGTGTGTGTGTGTGTGTGAGTGTGTGCGTGTATGTGTGTGTGTTTCCGTGTGCATGTGTGTGTGTGTGTATTGATATATATACATATATATATATACATACATACACATATACGTACATACATACATATATATATATATATATATATACACACACACACACACACAGATGTCTGTATGTGTGTGTGTATGTGTGTGTGTGTGTGTGTGTGTGTGTGTGTGTGTGTGTGTGTGTGTGTGTGTGTGTGTGTGTGTGTGTGTGTGTGTGTGTGTAATTGTCGTTGTTTTGTTATTGCACATGAGAAAATAAACAGTTTATACAATGAATATTTCCACCGTCATTGTTCACTAGGTCCACTCAATAAACCAATAATTTTGGCTGGGTAATTTGAAATGAAATGAAATTACAGCTTAATTTCATTAAACGCAAAACACACACCCTACAATATCCATAATTAATTTTGTATCAACATGATCACTGAGTTCACATCACAAATCTACGCTGAGGCACAGATATTAAGCATCATCATTGCGTGATATTGAATTTTTGATGACGATGCCTGCCCGAGTGTTGTTGTTGTTTTTTCCAAGAGGTATTGCGTTTTGCTAGAAAATGTTGACATAAATATGCAACGAATGATAATGATATATATTTTTTAATAGACGATGTGTAAGGCAGGACCTGCAGTTGAGGAAAACTTCTAAGGAAATGAGAGAATTAATTGTTCTCATGAGCATTCCTTTTCACTTGACAACAGAGGGTTTGCAACTGATGCAACCCAGATCTCCATTATTCTTGTTCTTTTCTTTTCTCTTTGTAAATTTATATTCTTTTACTTAGCCACTCTTATGAACAAATACACTTTACCCCACATTCCTCTTCAGTGTATTAACCATACAATTACGTTTCTATTGGAATCTCCCTTGATTCCATCCTGATTAGGGAATCTTTCATTATGTGTCTCTCAGCCCAGCTAATGAACCTTAATCCTTACAATGACTTTTCGTCTGCAGTTGCCAGACTTGAAAAAATGTCAGGTTAATGAATGCGTTCATTGTGCCCATGGATACACATGGATACACAGATTTAAGTTTTATTTTGTCTGCTTCCTCTGATGTGTACATACTTATCTTTGCTAATGATCGACACCAGGGATATTGATCTTAATACAGACAGGATACACGATCTCCCCTTTGAACTTTGCATAATCACTCGCCAGAAAAGACCATCAATTACTAATCTCACAAATGCGAATTTATGTCCAGCCTACACTCCTGTTCTCCGTCTCTTTGACTTTCCTTCCCCACCCCTATTTATCTATTTTTCTCTTCGTGCTCTTCTTTCTTCTTTTCAGCATTGTTCCTTGTCTCTCCTTTTCTATATTTCTTCCTCTCCTTCCGAATTCGAATTTCTTCAGCATCTTTCTAATCCCTGGCCTCCCCTTTTTTTTTCTTCCTCTTTCCTCTTCCTGAGTTCATTGCCTCTTCAGCATCCCTTCTCTTCCCGTCTCTTCCTTTCTCCTTCCTCCTTCGACTTCCTCTCCTCAAGATTTCATCGCCTCTTCAGCATCCTCCTCTTCTCTCCTCCTTCCTTCCTCTTCCTCCCCTCTTCAACATCCTTCTCTTCCATCTTCGTCTCGTCTTCCTGCCCTTTAAGTTCCATCGCCTCTTCAGCATCCTACTGTTCCATCTCCTTCCCTTTCTCCTCCTCCTCCTCCTCCTTCTCCTCTTCCCCCTCCTCCTCCTCCCCCCCTCCTCCTCCTCCTCCTCCTCCTCCTCCTCCTCCTCCTCCTCCTCCTCCTCCTCCTCCTCCTCCTCCTCCTCTACCTCTTCCTCTTCCTTCTTCCTTCTTCCTCCCGTCTAGAGTTCATCGCCTCTTCAGCATCCTTCCTGTGCAATTCATCTCCCCTCATCATCTCCCCTCTCCACTCCCCCTCTCCCTCTCCATCACCTCCCCCTCGACGCCCCTGCGCTCCCATATCTCAAGCTACTTAATGCTTCCTCCTGCAGACGTACCGGAAGCGACTCTGGTGGTGGAAGGAGGCAGACACAGCGCCGGGGGGGGGAGGGAGGTCATGGAGGGCAAGAATGTGATGTTCATCTGTTCCGTCAGGGCGGATCCTCCTGCTTATAACATCACGTGGCTTCATAATGTAAGTATTAATGCAATGTAGGATATTTCTTTCGACAGGTTTTAAGAATATTGTGTTCTATTTGTGCAGGAATATTGTTAGTGAATATAGCTTGGAAATCGAAAAAATAGTAAGTTATAATAAGCAGCTCAGAATAATAGGACTAATGAATAATCAATTTTAAAAATTCCCTTATAACAAATAAGTTAGTTTCATTTTCTTCTTCTCCATCTTCCTCTTCTTTTTATTTTATATTTAATAGTATGTAATGCAATATAATATATATGTGATAAATGTAATTACCACAAAACAACAAATATGAACCAAAGAATATGTAAGAAATATCAAAGACAACACATGATATTTTTCAAGACCTAAAACTTGAAATGACATACCATTCCCATTCTTGGCAAGAAATGAAATTCAGCCAACCTGTTTGTACTTTTAAAAATGAATTTCCATTACCTCCCGGATTGTATAATACAATATGATGTACACGAGCGGCTTTACTTCCTGTTTGACCTACGTGGCGTGTGTTAGTACAAGAGAGTGTGAGTGACGCTCAGATAAACATTATTTTCTCTGCAACACGGTATTCATAAATAGAAGGAAAAAAAGGTAAAAAAAATAATATTGCCCTTACTTACAACCTACCGCTTGTTCTCACCAGAAAAAATACACATGCACATACTGTTATGTTGATATTGCCTAAATAAATGAGTATATGTATATAGACGAACCTAAGTGAGGACAAAAGAAGCGTAGATATACATACATACCATACCCGAGCCAGCATAGTTGTTGACAATGTTATTATTAGTTTTTAACTCGTTCAATTTTCCGGGAACCTGGCCATATATATTACAGTTGCATCACAAAAAGACCATGAAAATGACAAGAAATTTGGCCTAATGGTCGATTATCTCATTTACATAAATGTGTGTCCTGGGCCTGATATTAATGCCCACTCCCCTTGCTCATTATAAAAATCTACTTCAGAGCAGAGAAAAAAAAAAAACCTAATGAAAGGTTGAAGCATTACTCTCCCTTTTTTTATTTTTCTTCTCCGTCTTTTTGTTCTTCTTCTTTTTCTTCTTCTTCTCCTTCTTCTTCTTCTTCTGTTCCTTCTTCTTCTTCCTTTTTTTCTGCTCCGTCTCTTCGTTCTTCTTCTCCTTCTTTTATTCTTCTTCTTCTCCTTCTTCTTCTTCTTCTCCTTCTTCTCCTTCTTCTTCTTCTTCTTCTTCTTCTTCTTTTTCTTATATTTCTTCCTCTTTTAATCACAAACATTTCTTCATGGACTTTTTGTTCTTCTACTTCTTCTTATTCTTATTCTTCTATTCCTTCTACTCCTTGCTTATCTTTTTTCTTCTTCATCGATTCTTTTCCTTTTCTTATATTTTTTTTCCTCTTCTTTCACGATATGCATTATTGCTTCTAACCATAGACATTTCCTCACGAACTTCTTCTTCTTCTTCTTCTTTTTCTTCTTCTTCTTCTTCTTTTTCTTTTCTTTTTTCTTCTTCTTCTTCTTCTTCTTTCCTTTTTCTCTTCTCTTCCTTTTCTTCTTCATCTCCTCTTCTTCTTTCCTTCTTTTTTCTTCTTCTTCTTCTACATACTACTACTACTACTACTTATTCATCGTTTTATCTTCTTCATCTTCCTCTTCCCCTTCTTTTCCCTTCCATTTCTTCTTCTTCTTATATTTATGTATTATTATCATTATTGTTATTATTATTATTATTATTATTATTACTAACATTATTGTTATTATCATTATTATTTTTTCATTATTATTATTATCAATACTATTATTATTATCATTGTTATTATCATTATCATTATTATTATTATTATTATTATTATTATTATCACTATTATTATTATCATTGTTATTAGTATTAGTATTAGTATCATAATTATATGTAGTAGTGGTAGTAACAACAGCAGTATTAGTAGTAGTAGTATTGTTGTAATTATTATTACTATTATTATTATCATTATCATTATTAGTATATGCATTATTATTAGCATTATCACTATTATCGCTTTCATTACTTTCGTTGTTATTATTTTTTGCCATTATTCCCTCCTATTTTCCTTACTCTTCTCTTCTCCGTCCTTCTGCTCTACTTCCCTCCTCCCTCACCTTCTCCCTCACCTTCTCCCTCACCTTCTCCCTCCCGAACCTCCCTCTCCCACCCCCTCTCTCTCCCCACCTCCTTCTCCCACCCCCTCTTCCTTCCTCCCTCCCCCACCCCTTTCTTGTTCCTCCTCCCCTACCTCACTCCTCCTCCCGCTCCCCCACCCCCTTCTTCCTCCTCCTCCTCCCCCACCTCCCCCACCCCCTTCTTCCTCCTCCACCTACCCAACCTCCCCCACCGCCTTCTTCCTCCTCCCCCACCTCCCCCACCCTCTTCATCCCCCTCCCACCTACCCAACCTCTCCCACACCCTTCTTCCTCCTCCAGCTCTCCCACCTCCCCCACCCCATTCTTCCTCCCCCCTCTTCCCACCACCCATCATCCCCCTCCCACCTGCCCCCTCCTCCCACCTCCCCCCTCCTCCCACCTCCCACCTCCCCCCTCCTCCCACCGCCCATCACCTTTAGAAAATGGAATATAAAACCCGCCGTTGTATCCCGTAATGAACCTGGCCTTCCTCTTGTCAACTCAATTCTGCCTATGATGGACTTAATCACTCTCTATATAGAGAGAGCTTTATCTTCGATTAAGTCTTTCATTTGTTTGTTTGTTTTTTAGAATTCGTGATTAAGATGTTGTTATTTTCTTTTACTTTTACTTTCTTTTACGTTCTTGCTTAACGCAATGTTGTTTTTGTTGGTGTGTGTTATTGTTTGTTTGATTGTTCGCCTTCTCTTCATCTTCCTCTTCCTTTCCCTCTATTTCTTCCTCTTCTTCTTTCACAATATGCATTATTACTTCTAACAACAGACATTTCCTCACGAACTTCTTTCTTTATATGTTTTACTTAAAATTGTAATCATTATTCTTTCTCTTCTCTCGCTCTCTCTCTCTCTCTATCTCTCTCTCTCTCTATCTATCTATCTATCTATATATATCTATCTATATATATATATATATATAGATATATTTACTTCTCCCACCCACAAGAACGCTCTTGTATCCCTAATTACCTATCCTTACCTTGTATAGTCAGCACACGTAAGTAAAGTGTCATTAACTTCATTCTAATGACCAAACCCTACACAAATAATTCTAGCACCCAAACCTCTCTCTCCAGGGGCGGGTCGTGGGCGTAGGCGGGCGTAGGTGGCGGCGGGACAACTCCTCGCTTGTGGTCACGCCGGTGTCACGCGAAGATGCCGGTCTGTACACTTGCCTTGCGTCCAACACTGAGGGCGACGGACATTCCAACGCCGTCCTTCTGAGAGTCGCCCGTAAGTCGTGTTTCTGAATTTGGTTAAGGGTGTTATGGCTTCCCGTTTTCTATGATTGTTTTCTTTTCCGTGGTTGTCTGTGTGTTGGTGTCTTGTGTTTCTGAATCTGGTGTTTTTTACTGTGTTTGTTTGTTTGTTTGTTTGTCTGAATGCCTGACTTTTTGTTTGTTTGCCTGTCGGCTTATATATCTGTGTGATTGTCTGTAAGTCTCTTCTATGTATATCTCTCTCTCTATTTCTGTCTCTTTATCTCTTTCACTCTCTCTCTCCCTCTCTCTCTCTCTCTCTCTCTCTCTCTCTCTCTCTCTCTCTCTCTCTCTCTCTCTCTCTCTCTCTCTCTCTCTCTCTCTCTTTCTCTCTCTCTCTCTCTCTCTCTCTCTCTCTCTCTCTCTCTCTCTCTCTCTCTCTCTCTCTCTCTCTCTCTCTCTCTCTCTCTTTCTTTCTCTTTATCTCTCTCTCTCTCTCTCTCTCTCTCTCTCTCTCTCTCTCTCATTATCTCTTTCTCTTTCTCTTTCTCTCTCTCGCTTCTCTTCTCTCTCTTCTCCTCTCTCTCTCTCTCTCTCTCTCTCTCTCTCTCTCTCTCTCTCTCTCTCTCTCTCTCTCTCTCTCTCTCTCTCTCTCTCTCTCTCTCTCTCTCGCTCGCTCGCTCACTCGGCCTCTCTCTCGCTGTGTGTGTGTGTGTGTGTGTGTGTGTGTGTACGTGACACTGACATATAAATATACACAAAGACACAGTAAGTTACTACATATAGCATTCACCTACTCATATTTTTGTCTGGAGAACTTTCATGTCCATGTATATCATTTACATATTTTACAGTGTACCATAACCTCAGTTGTTGGGAATTATGTGAAAAGTTAGGAAAAAAGTTTGTATTTATGTCCCCACACGCATACAAACACACCACCTACATTTGTATGTGTAAGCAATGTTTTCCCCGAAGCCCAAGACGATTTTGCCGAGTTAGAAAGAAATTGCATAAGTGTTAACATACTCTTGATATTCGTCAGATATGGTTCTGTTATGGATAGATATTTGGGAATGTATAATTTGTTGTAGCCACTGGATTTATCTAGTTTCGTCTCGTTTTTTTTATTTTCATTTCAGTCTAAAGTTAAGTTCTATAATATTCTATTGAATTCATCTTATCACTCTCTTAGTTGTTAGAAAATTCAAAATCGTTAAGCAATACTCTTCATTCTTCTTTCCCTGTTCCTTCCTTGATCCCCAGACACGCCGTACTGCTCGGGGAATCCCCAGCGCCACTACGTCGTGGCCAAGAACACGACGGTGACCCTCACGTGCCAAGTCGAGGCCGTGCCGCAGGACCTTACCTTCGAGTGGAAGCTCGCGGCGCCGCCCATCACACACCTCGTCGGCGGGAATGACAAGGGGGGCGGGGTCGTCACGGGCGAAGGGCCTCCCAAGCGCATCCCCAGCCTGATTGACCTGACCCCGGGTCACCCGCAAGAACCCGAGCCCTGGGTGACCCCCGCCCCTCGGCCCTACGAGGTCCCTCTGCCGGCGTCGTGGGAGGAGACGTCGAGGGAGGAAGCCGACTCGAATGAGGCTCTCCTGAACCACCGGCTGGACCCCGACAGCCCCACTCGGTCGGTGGTCTCCATCACGCCCACTGCGCCCGCCCAGATCATCTGCTACGCCCGCAATCGCGTCGGACGCACCAGAGTCCCGTGCACCTACACCCTAACGGTTGTTGGTAAGTACTCGTCGTAATAGTCGCCAAACTCTTTACGTATAACGCTTTAAAAATACGAAGAAGTATTCATCAACATGAATAAAGTCGTAAGACATTTACATATTGTAAGTACGGTAAATCAAATGATGTAAACCACATAATTCACAGAGAACATGTGCTCATCATCAGCTGTTGTTACAGAGCCGTAATGCAGCCAAAAGTGAGGCTACATTATGTAAATGTCGCAGCCAAAATGAAAGGGGTTCCGCAAACTCTATTACTGTCGTGCTTGAAATTTACAATGGCATGTGGGCCCTTCAAAGGATAGTGGAGGGGCGGGGGGGTACGGTATACATTTTCCTGCTGATAAGCACGTACTCAAAAAATAAAAATAAAATCTCCCCATTTACAGCTAAATTTGAGTCTCGGACTATTTGGCGTAATAATCATATTAGTAACTACAAAATCCTGGAAAAGCTTTATTAATTGAAAATGTGGCAAGGTCATCCGTACGCCACTGAAGTTAAAATTCGGTATTTTCTATTTCAAACATAGCAAACATTTTTTATTCGTATGCATTTGACAGTGTATGTTTCACTTAGCATTGTGGGTATTTTTTCTTTAATTTACTGTATACAGATTGTGTTTACAGTTTGTACATAATTCATTTTTCAATACTGAACCATAAAAGAAGACACATAATCAATAGCAAACATATATGAAAACAAATAACAATGTATCAGTGAAAAGGTGTAATTGTTGCCTTGTTTAGCACAGGTATATTCTTGTGGATGATCAGATATTTAGAGACGGGAAAGCCAATTCTGTCAGAGGAATCAGTCAGAATTTAGAAGGTATCTCTGTGTATGAAAATGTTTAAATGAAATCATTACTCTTTTATTGCACGAGTTCCAGTATATTCATGCACATAATGTGACAGCAATATGCAGTTGCATTTATGTTAAATCAAAAGTGGAGCGAGATAGTCTACTGACTAGTCCAGTTCTATAAAGCTTATTCATATTCACCATTATGTAATTTACGTAATTCACTGCAGATTATTAAAATCTAGCCCGATTACCCTCAACTCCCAAAGTGGTTGGAAATGTATGATTTTCATCGCATAATGAAAATCCATTCGTAGTCATAGCAAGAAAAGGATAAAAAATATGTAAAAAATCAAACCAGATTCCTCTATCTGTATAGAAGAAATGAAAAAAGCAAATAGAAAATACTCAGGTCCATATAAGGAAAAAGCTCACTTTACATGCAACAAAATAAGAACATCATAACTCCATTAGTCTGATACACATTGAGGATGAAGTCACATCACGAGCCTCCATTTGGCGATCGTCAGATATCCCAAAAATAACTCATTCTCAGTTGATTCAAGGGATCCTAGAGTGAGTATACTACTTTATTACATTCAAGTAGCGTGTCAGGTAAACCCCGTTGGGATGGTTCGGAGTATTAGCCACGTTTTCGCCTAGCACCTCATAACATTGGCTTAATGAAGTGCTGCTGTGTGCCTGGACGCGTCTCTCGTGTGGCTTTATGGCTTAAGAGGATTTCACTGTCTGTTCGGATGGATGAATGTTATGCTCTGTGTTTCTCGATGGATGGGTGAGTGCATATGTGACTGTCGGTTTCTGTCTCCCTGCTGGCTGCCAATTTCTGTTTATTTGTATGGACGGACGAATATTACATTGACTCTCTGTTCGTCTAATTGAATGGCTGTTACTCTCAAGCTTTCATTCTGGATAGATGACTGTCTTTGTCTATCTGACTGTCTGGATAGATAGCTGTTACGCTTTGTCTTTCTGTCTGGATGTATGTATGGAAATATTACTCCATGTCCTATCTGTATGGATGGATGGACATATGACTATTACTGAATAACTGTTATTCTGTCTCTTTGCTTATCTGGAGGGAGGGGTGGATGGATGGATGCCGTCTCATTCTTTCTGCATGTCTGAATGTTACGCCCTGTTTGGTGGATGGCTGTCATTTTGTCTGCCAAGACGGATTAATGGCTGTTACTTGCTCTTTATCTGTCTAGCCATTCTCTCAGGGTGAATGACAATATCTCTTTCTGGATAAATAGATGACTGTCTTTCCATGTTGGTAGGATGTCTGGTTGGCATTTGTTTTATTTCCTTTTTAATAGATGTCTCTTTGCTATTTGTCCGTCTGGTTGAAATGCCACTCTCTGCCTTACGTTCTCTGTCAGTCTGCTTATCTGTCTCTTTCTTTAACTATCTATCTATC
>NC_061830.1:7133546-7136046 GCF_019202785.1 Penaeus chinensis
TATATATATATATATATATATATATATATATATAAAGACATATGCGTGTGTGAGCGTGTGTATATTTATATATATATATATATATATATATATATATATATATATATATGTATATATACCATGTATATATATATTTATATTTATATATATATATATATATATATATATATATATATATATATATATATATATAGTATATATTATATATATATATGTATATATATTATTTATATATATGCGTGTGTGTGTGTGTGTGTGTGTGTGTGTGTGTGTGTGTGTACATATAGATATGTGTATGTATATATATAAATATGTATATATACTGTGTGTGTGTGTAGGAAGCTCCTAAGTATTTACTTGACTTTCTTTCGTTTCGGTTTATCAAAAGCGCCCAGGCCTCCAGAGTATAACAGTGCTTCCCTTGTCCATTGTGAACAAAATCAGGAGTTTCTGAGCATTTTACGACATTACAAAAGTGACCTATAAATAATGTATTTGTGCGTTTCCTTTAGTATCTTGGCATCACACGGGACAGAACACCAGCATTCTCGTTTCCCTCTTTGTATATATATATATATATATATATATATATATATATATATATATATATATATATATATATATATATTTATATATATAATATGTATATATAGATACAGATAGATAGATAGATGTATGCTGTATATGTGTATGCAAATATACATGTGTGTGTATATATATATGTTTGTGTGTATATATATATATATATATATATATATATATATATATATGTATATATATGTATGTATATATGTATATATGTATATATGTATCTATATGCAAATATATAAATACATATATATATATATATATATATATATATAAATATACACACACAAACATATGTATGTATGTATATGTGTGTGTGTGTGTGTGTGTGTGTGTGTGTGTGTGTGTGTGTGTGTGTCTGTGTGAAAACATGTACAACTAGGGTTTTATGTTTTTTCCATGCCCTCGTCCATTTTGAATAAGCATTAAAATCTTAGGATTTGAACATTAATGCTTTATCAGGAAACATAGAATAAAAGACAGGTAACTACCAAAAAGCTCATTCTGAAAAGTAAGCGTTATGCATATATTCTTAGTACTTGCAAGTTCTACAGTAAAATTGGCTTTACCTCTAAGGGAATCATGCTGTAAAACACTCTACTTAACCAATTAAGGTTGCAATATTTGAAGGTCAAAACACATTTTGGAACGTGTTTCATGATGATTTGTAACTACTTATTAATATTGTTGTTATCTATATTATTATAAATAAATCAGTACCGGATCTTTGCAAATCAAATTAGAATAGAAGTTGCTGTCGAAATTTTAATTATAAATTAAATTTATTGCGTTCCTAGTTATCTTTAAAATATGAAACAGGATGCAATGCTTTTTTATGTAAAATGCATTATTTCAAAGATATTTTTAAGGAAAAGTCTACGAAAAGAAATTTGTCATCGTGTCAATTATTTTCTTAAACATTGATTTTGCTATGATGGATCCATTAATCAAACAGCAAATAAAGTCATGCAAATCATCTTTTCTAATAACAAGAATGTCTAATTCGAAGTTATGGATGACCCTGCCTCCTCTTCCTTATTTACTGTTTTTTCCTGTTTTAAAGGGTGTGAGTGCGTGCGTGCGTGCGTGTGTGGATGTATGTATGCATGTACACAAGTTGAGGTGAAAAGTCATCGAAGCCCAAAAGCAAACTGCAATAATCTTTTTCATCGGTCACTTCAGTTATCCCAAAGAAAATCCAGAGACTTCTGATATTTTCCAATGGACAAGGGGAGCAGATCTCTACCCAGACGGTCTGTGTATTTTTCATATGATAAAATGTCGTGTGTCCTCAGTCATGAGTTAGTTAAGTGTCGCCTTTACACGTCCTTCGTCTTGAAGTAAATGAAAATGTAAATGAAGATGAAATGAGCTGTCTGATTGCATCTTTATTACATCTGATTCTGAACAACTTCAGAGTTATCTTTCGTTCAGAGGGTATTTATTCTTACATATACATCTATTTACAATTACTGCAATGAACTTTGTCCTTCCCTGTCTTCCACTTCCTTGGTACGAGGACCAATTTCAGCCCTAAGAAGAGAGAAAGAGAGACTCCCCCCCCCCCCCCCCCTTTGTAACAGTTCCTATGTATCTTTACCGAAAGTCCACTCAAAATCTTCCTTCACCCCTACACCAGGAACATATATTTCCTGAATGTGAAAAAAAATTTCTCCCTTCACTATAGACCCCTCTTCTCACTATCCTATATAAAGTAAAATAACTGCAAGTATCCATTTCCATATAACCACCTGATGAGTCATCAAACCAGACTCGAAACGTAATACTTTAAACGTTTTTCGTGTAATTGTGATTGTGCGTTTGATATGTACACTTCCTCCTGCTCCTCCGCCTCATAAAATGGTTCTCACGGCATGAAGCAAATTGCATCTGATAAGAATCGTATTACCCT
>NC_061830.1:7181046-7186046 GCF_019202785.1 Penaeus chinensis
CTTAAAGCATTTATACATTATTTCTTAAAGAACCTTCTACAAAAAGGAAAGACTCGTTATTTCATCTGCCTTTTTTTAAGAGTCCTGTTTTGATTTTTTGTTTTTTGTAGACTCTATATACTTGTCTATACTTTACATACGGTAGCTCACGTATTACTCTATATATTAGAAAGTTGGATTATAAATGGTCAATGCTTCGTTTAGTTCCGCCATCTCTTATGCTTATGGATCAATATCAATATCGGATTATTTACCTATATTTTATCTATCCGTCTATCTGTCTATGGGCTCTATATTTATATATATGTATATATGTATATATATATAAATATATATACATGTAAGTATGCACACACACACACGCACACACACACACACACACACACACACACATATATATATATATATATATATATATATATATATATATATATATATATATATATATAAATATATATATATATATACATGTGTGTGTGTGTGTGTGTTCTATATATATATACATATATATATATATATATATAAAACACATCAACAAATCCTCATACCTTTATCAATAAGCAAGATACCCCCACCCCTCCTCGCAAAGACGGCATCAAAGCGAATTGCGGAAACGAGGCCGCCATATCTCTCAACTTCCGGTCATTCTCGCGGAGCCAATAAGGTCCCGGCAAGACCCAGCTTCCTTCTGAGCCTATTATCACTGGCCATAAAGTTTTAATTAAGAGAAGGTCAGGCTGGCAAGGTCTCCGCCGAGCATCTTCTCCTTTTTGTCTGTTTTCCTGTGTCTTGCTTGTTTTAGGGATTTCTCTTTCTTTTCTCTTTCTTCTTTTGCTTTTTATTTATTCAGATTTTTATTATTTTTCCCGTCTTCCTTTTTCCCTTATTTTCACCATATGTGATCTTATCTCTTCTCTTCTCCTCTCGTACCTGTTTCTTCCTTCTTTTTTCTACTCTCTCTACCTCCTCTTCTCCCTCTTCCTCCCCTTCCTTTCATCATATTCCTTGCCCTTCCTTTCACCCTCTTTACTATCTCTGTTATGTCTCCTCCCCCTCCCCCATTACCTTCGCTTACCTTACCCTACCTTAACCCCTTTTCTCTTAATTCCCTTCGCTCTCCCTCCTCTTCCCCCCTCACGACACCCCCTTTTTTTTTATCCCCAACTCCCCTCATCTTCCCCTTCAATCCCCCCCTCTCTCCCTCCCTCCCTCATTTTCCCCTTTACTCCCCCACAACCCCCTACTCCCTTCCATACCCTACCCACTCACCCACTCCATATCCACCCTCCTTATACCCCGCCCCCCCTTACCCACACACACTCTCCTCATTTCCCTTCCCCCTCCCCTTCCCCTACCCCCTCCCTTCCCCCCGCCCCTCCCAACCCGACACCCAACCTCTTGGTGACGTCATTAAGAACACATGTTTACTTCAAGTCGTGAAAACTCGGGCGATTATCGCTCTGGAATTAACGGCGCGGGACGTGATTCTTTTTTTTTTTTTTTTTTTTTTTTCATCTTAAGAGTTTTCCTTCTTCTTCGTTTGTTTTTTTTTTTTTGGGGGGGGGGGAGGGGGTAAGGATCAGGAGACGGAAACTGGGCTGAAGGATAAGGGTATAAGTGGTGATGAAGATAATTTTGATAATCATATGATAATAACGTGATAATGATAATGATGATGAAGAAATCTAAAAGGTATATTGAAGGTATATTAGTAATTATGATAATGATCATGATAATAGAAAATAGTAATGCTAACAATAATAATACTGATAATAAATATAAACAAAACAATGATAACAATGACAAAGATGACGATGATAATGATAATAGTAATAATAATGATAATAACAATAACAATAGCAATGCAAGATTTTCATCGTTACTATTAATATGATTATTGTTGTTATAAAGATAACAGTATTAACTATTATTATTATCAGTATCCTCATTGTTGTTATTACTATCACCATTATCATTATTTTCAGCATCATTATTATTATTATCACTATTAGAAGTAGTAATAGTAATGGTTTTATCAATATTATCAATATTATTGTTATAATGATAATAACTATTATTATTGTTATTGTCATTATTATTATTATTACTATTATTGTTACTATTATTATTATTGTTGTTGTTCTTGTTATCATTATTATTATTATTATTATTATTATTATTATTATTATTATTATTATTACTATTATTATTATTATTATTATTACTATTGTTGTTGCTGTTCTTGTTGTTCATTTTCTTATTATTATTATCATTATCATTATTCTGAGCATTTTAATCATTATTACTATCAACAGTAGTAATAAATAAGCAGAAATATCATTATCGTTATTATCATTCCTATTATTATTATTATTATTATAATTATTATTGTTGTTGTTGTTGTTATCATTATTGTTATTATTATTATTATTATTATTATTATTATTATTATCCTTAATATTATCATTATCATTATCATCATTACTATTATTCTTATCATTATTATCATTGTCATTGTTATTAGTATTATTAATATTATTATCATTATCATTATTGTTATTATCATTATAATTATTGTTATTTAAATTGTTATTATTAGTATTATCATCATTATCATTACTATTAGTAGTATTATCATTATCATTATTAATAATAATATTTTCATTACCACTGATAATATTATCATTATCATTATCAATAATCATATTTTCATTACCACAGATAATATTATCATTATCATTACTATTACTTATATATATATATGTATATACATATATACATATATATATATATATATATATATATATATATATGATGTGTGCGTGTGCGTGTGTGTGTGTGTGTGTGAGAGAGACAAACAGACAGACAAAGAAAGACAGAGAGTATGGCCGGCAGTGCGGGTTTTGAACGCAGGTCAGTAATATTGCTAGATGAGAACGCAACCACTTCACCACACAGCATACACCTACACACACACAGAGAGAGAGAGAGAGAGAGGGAGAGAGCGAAAGAGAGAGAGAGAGAGAGAGAGAGAGAGAGAGAGAGAGAGAGAGAGAGAGAGGGAGGGAGAGAGGGATAAAGAAGAAAGAAAGAGAGAGACATACGCAGAGAGAGGAAGAGAAACAGAGAGAAAGAGACAGACAATCATCTAAACAGACAGTCACACATTTACCTATACATATTCTATATCCCTGAGAACTACACTCATCACGTTTATGTCTCCCTAACCAGTTCCTCCCACGTTCGAGGATAAAAACAAAAACAAAACAAAAACATTCAAAAACATAAAAAAACAACATCAACATAGAAATGAACGCCATCTAATGAATATAAAAGAGACGCCCGAATTCTTGCAGACTAACAGTAAAAGGTGATGGACACAAAAGAAAGGATGAAAAGAAAGAAAGGGAAATGTACATTTTATACACACACACACACACACACACACACACACATATATATATATATGTTTATATATATATATGTGTGTGTGTGTGTGTGTGTGTGTGTGTGTGTGTGTGTGTGTGAACTTGCCATCAGCTTGAAAAGACGAACGAACTATACAAAAGGGAGTCCGATTTTTAGGAGGAGGGCGAGAAGGGGGGGGGGGGGGGAGGACCAAGCTTTCAAGGAGGTATTTGTATTGGAGAAGGTACGGGGGGGGGGGGGGGTACAAAAGTTTAAGGGATGAGTTCGCAAGGAGAGAATGGGGGAAGGGGGCGTGGTTTTAACGTGGTGGGGGGGGGGGGTAGATAGAGGTTACAGGATAGAGATAGAGAAATAGGGAAATAGCAAAACAGACGAATTAGGATTAATTGATGAAATTTCAAGGAATGGGGGAAAAGACCAAACGTCTTTGCTGAGGGGGGGGGGTGGAAGATGGGGAAGGAGGGGCTAAAAAAGGACTTGAAAGAGGGGGTTGGGTATAGAGGGGGAGGTGGGGGTTGCAGATGACCACTTTACATTCCTCCGCCGAGGTCTCAGCTTCATAAAATCACCAATAAAAACTTTGGTCCCCAGATTGTCTCGCTTGGAAGAGAAAGGCGATAGAGAGCGCCTTTCGCCCGCCCAATCTCACTCGCTCTTAATATTTTCAATTTTATTTATTTATTTTTTGTATTCTATTTTTATCGATATTTCCTGTGATAGAGGGAGTCTCAGTGGCCGGATAGTGCTCAGATACGTTATTAGATTTAACGATTAGAAATAAATAAATCCATAGTAATACAGTCCAGTCTAAAAAAAGAAAAGAAAAAGAAAAGATTAATTAAAAAAAAAAAAAAAAAAGACACAATCACGTACATCGATCTTGAAGAAAAATAAATAAATAATAAAAACGATTCCAATTAATACGTAATTCAAACGAGAAGATTTTAAAAAATGATGAAATAACATAATTCTGAGAACACATAAATAAAAACCTTCGATTTCCAATAAATAAAGAATGCACTATAGCGTTACAACTCCATATATTTTACTGCCAATCCTTCCATTCCATCATTCCCCTTTTTCTAGTGTGTAATGGTGTGAATGAAAACCCGCTCCATATAACATACAGGTCAGGTATATAAAACTTTATCGTGGATAGTGGCTTATGATGCTTGTAAGAAAAAAGAACGATAATTCTCGCAGGGAAAACGATAAGAGGGATAATCCCCAGTGTGTGTATGTGTATATATATATATATATATGTATGTATGTATGTATGTATATAAATATGTATATATATATGCATATATATACATATGTGTGTGTGTGTGTGTGTGTGTGTGTGTGTGTGTGTGTGTGTGTGTGTGTGTGTGTGTGTATGTGTGTGTGTGTGTGTGTGTGTGTGTGTGTGTGTGTGTGTGTGTGTGTGTGTGTGTGTGTGTGTGTGTGTGTGTGTGTGTGTGTGTGTGTGTGTACACACACATATATATATATATATATATATATATATATATAGAGAGAGAGAGAGAGAGAGAGAGAGAGAGAGAGAGAGAGAGACAAAGAGAGAGAGA
>NC_061830.1:7201046-7206046 GCF_019202785.1 Penaeus chinensis
CTCCTCCTCCTCCTCCTCTTCCTCTTCCCCCCTCCTTCACTTCCTCCTCCTCCTCCTTCTCCTCCTCCTCTCCTCCCGTCCTCCCCATCCTCCTCCTCCTCCTCTTCCTCCTCCTCTTCTCCATCTCATCCCCATCCTCTTCTTCCTCCTTCTCTTCCTCCTCTTCCACCTCCTCTTCCTCCTCCCCTCCCGTCCTCCCCATCCCCCTCCTCCTCCTCCTCCTCCTCCTCCTTTTCCTCCTCCTCCTCCTCCTCCTCTTCTCCCCCTCCTCCTCCTCCTCTTCCTCTTCCTCTTCCTCCTCCTCCTCCTCCTCCTCCCCCTCTTCTCCCCCTCCTCCTCCTCCTCTTCCTCCCCTTCCCTTTATGCTAAATTCCACCCCCTCCCCTTCCCCTTAAGACGCAGCATCCCCTCTCCCTCTCCCGTCCCCACGATCCCCACCTCCCCCTTCCCCTCCCCTTCCCCTCCGTGCACTCCGTCCCCTCTTATGGAACTCTTCCCTCATCGGCAACACCAACAAGGAAGGATGTAGAGGCAGAAAACTTACTTTTACCATTACCATCTCCCCCAACTCTCCCTCCCTCCCTCCCTCCCTCCCTTCCCCTCCCTTCCCTCCTCCCCTTCCCCCTCCCTCTCTCCTTCCCTTCCCCTCCCTCCCTCCCTCACTTCCTCCTCCCTCCCTCCTCCCCTTCCCCCTCCCTCCCTCTTCCCCTTCCCCCTCCCTCCTTCCTCAGCCATCGCGGCACCGGAAGCCTCTTCTCTTCTATTCCCTACTCCCCCCCTCCCTCTTCTCCTGTCACCGCCTCCTCCCTTTTTTCCCCTCCCCGTCTTCCCCTCTTTCCTCTAATGCTTATGCTCTTCTGCTTTCTCTCCTCTTCTCTCTTATTCTCCTCTCCCTTCCTCCTTTTCGTTTACTTTATTCTCCTTTCTTTATTCTCCTTGACCTCAAACACGTATGCTCATCTACCCTCCCCCTCTTTATCTTCATCTACCCTCCCTCCGTCCTCTTTACCTCTCCTTATTTAAATCTCATAGGTCCCTCCCTCTCCCTTTTGCCACACACTTCTCTCCTCCTCCTCCTCCTCCTCCTACTCTTTCTCCTCCTCCTCCTCTTTCTCGTCTCTCTCTTCCTCCTCTCCCTTTTCCTCCTCCACCTCCTCCTCTTCTGCTTCCCCCCTCCTCCTCCTCCTTCTCTTCCTCCTCCTCCTCCTCCTCCTCTTCCTCCTCCACTTCCTCCTCCTCCTCCTCCTCTTCCTTCTACTCTTCCTCTTATTCCTCCTTCTCCTCCTCCTCCCCCTCCCCCTCCTCCTTTCCCTTTCTCCCTCATCCTTCCCTCCTTACCCCTCCCCTTCACCAACCCATCCATCCCTCCCCCTTACTTTTATTCCCCACTCCCCTCCCCCTCCCTCGTTTCCTCCCTCTCTCTCATGGCTCTCGTTTCCTTTCACCCTCTTTGCCCTCCTTCTCTCATTCCCTTCGCCCTCCTTTCCTATCATCCTGACTCCTCGCTCGCCCTCCTCCCCCCCCCCCTCTTACTCCCTTAGACCTTCTCCCTTCCCCTCCTTCTCCCCTTCACTCCCTCAAACTTTTTTTTTTCCTCCACACCCTCTCTCCTTAACTCCACCACCTCCCTTAACCCCCATCTCCATTCACTCCCTCCCACCTCCTTCCACTCTCACTCCCTCACACTTCCTTTTTCTCCTTCTCTTCCCTCTCTCCCTCCATTTCCCTCTCCTCCCCTCACTTCCCGAAGCCTCCTCTTCCTCTCTTTCCCCTCGCTCCCGCAAACCACCTTCTCCTTTCCCCTTCTCTCTTATTCCTCCTCTTCTCCCTCCCATTTCCCCTTTTCTCCTCCCCCTCCTCTTCTTCTTTCATCCTCCTCACTCCCATTTCCCCTTTTCTCCTCCCCCTCCTCTTCTTCTTTCATCCTCCTCACTCCCATTTCCCCTTTTCTCCTTCCCCTCCTCTTCTTCTTTCATCCTCCTCACTCCCATTTTTTCTCATCCTCCCCCCCCCCTCCCTCATCCTCATTGCTCTTAACCCCCTCTTTCCCCCCTTCCACTTTATCCCCACCTTCCCCATCCTCTCCCTAATACCCTCACACCTCTTCCTTTCCCCCCACCTTCCTTTCCACCCTCCCCCTTCCCCATCCTACTTCTTTCTCCTTCACCTCCTTTCCCCCACCTCCTTTCCCTCCCCCCTTCCTCCCCCCTCCTCCTTTCACCCCCTCCTCCTTTCCCCCCTCTTTCTTTCTCCCCCTCCTCCTTCCTCCACCTCGTTTCCCTCCCCCCTTCCTCCCCCCTCCTCTTTTCACCCCCTCCTCCTTTCCCTCTCCCCTTCCTCCCCCCTCCTCCTTTCACCCCCTCCTCCTTTCCCCCCTCTTTCTTTCTCCCCCTCCTCCTTCCTCCACCTCATTTTCCTCCCCCCTTCCTCCTCCCTCCTCCTTTCACCCCCTCCTCCTGTCCCCTACCTTCTGTCCCTCTCTTTCTTTCTCCCCCACCTCCTCTCCCTCTCCCCTCCCTCCCTCCCTTCTCCATTCACCCCCACCTCCTCTCTCCCCCCGTCTTCTCCTTCCTCAACCCCCGCCCCCCCCCTTACCGGAAGGTCGCGTCACCGAGAGCGCCTCATCCCAGCTATGAATGGGATCCGGTCGCGGGGCGGGACAGATTTTTACCAAAACATATCGGGTCCTCATGGCTTACGATCGGCTCCATCTTGTCCTGTCTGCAGCTTCCTCTCCTTCGCTTCATTCTCTCTCTCGAAAGGAGGGAGGAGGGGAAGGGAGGAGGAGAAGAAAAGAGGGAGAGGGAGGAGAGAAGGGGAGGGAGGAGGAGAGGAAAAGAGGGAGAGGGAGGAGAGAAGGGGAGGGAGGGGAGGAGAGACGAGGGAGAGTGAGAGGGAGAGGGAGAGGGAGAGGGAGAGGAAGAGGGAGAGGAAGAGGGAGAGGAAGAGGGAGAGGGAGAGGGAGAGGGAGAGGAATAGGGAGAGGAAGAGGGAGAGGGAGAGGGAGAGGGAGAGGGAGAGGGAGAGGGAGAGGGAGAGGGAGAGGGAGAGGGAGAGGGAGAGGGAGAGGAAGAGGGAGAGGAAGAGGGAGAGGAAGAGGGAGAGGAAGAGGGAGAGGAAGAGAGAGAGGAAGAGGGAGAGGAAGAGGGAGAGGGAGAGGGAGAGGGAGAGGGAGAGGGAGAGGGAGAGGGAGAGGGAGAGGGAGAGGGAGAGGGAGAGGGAGAGGGAGAGGGAGAGGGAGAGGAAGAGGGAGAGGAAGAGGGACAGGAAGAGGGAGAGGAAGAGGGAGAGGAAGAGGGAGAGGGAGAGGGAGAGGAAGAGGGAGAGGAAGAGGGAGAGGAAGAGGGAGAGGAAGAGGGAGAGGAAGAGGGAGAGGAAGAGGGAGAGGAAGAGGGAGAGGAAGAGGGTGAGGGTGAGAGGGAGAGATGAAGAGGGAGAGGGGCGGGTGAGAGAGGGAGGGTTGGAGGGGGAAGGGATAGGCGAGAGGAGGGGGGGCACGTTAGGAAGGGGGAGAAACTGAAAAGTCAAATGAGTATGAACGGAAGGAGGGGAAGGGATAGATAAGAGAGGCAGGTGGGAAGGGTTTGGCAGGGAAAAAGGGGAAAAGAGAGGGGGATGAGAAGATGGGGGATGCACAGGGGAAGAGATGCAAAAGAGCAAGGACTGGAGAGGGAAGGGGTGGAATGGGAGGAAGGAAGAAAAGGGGCGAGGGATAGAGGGGAAAGGTGGTTAATTAAGGGGGCAGGAGAAGACTTAGAAAAAAAAAAATCATGGAAGGATTTGGGGGAAAATCAGACAAAGGAGAGGGAAGAAGGGGGGGGGGGAGAAAAGAGCAATCAAATCCATGATAAGAGAGGGAAGGAGGAGATGCGAGCGAAGAGTAGGGAAAATAAAAGGAGGGATAAGGGAAGATAAGAGAGTCATTTTCATGGAAAGAAGGAGAGGGATACTGAGGAATTGGGAAGAAGGAAGTAGGGGGAGGGGGAGAGAAAACCAAGACATTTTCATAAAAGTAGAGAGAGAGGGGTTGTGAGAGACAGGAAATGAAGGGAGGAGAAGGTAAGGCATAAGAGAAATAGACATTTTCACAGAAGCTGACAGGAGTGAGGAACAGAAGGTGAAGAGGAGAGGGGTGGAGAAAGAGAATGAAAAAAAGTCATGGAAGGAGAGGAGACGAGGGGAAGCGAGAGAACAGGAAGTGAGGAGAGGGGAGGAAGTGAGAGGGGAGATTTTCACGGACCGTTTGTCGTGAGGGGAAGAGACGGAAGACGAGAAGTAATTTGATGATGGTAACAGAGGAACTTCCCGACGCGATGCATAGCTGATGGTCGTGTTTTCTTCAGGATTTTTCTTACTCTTTCCTCTTCTTCTACTCCTTTCTTGCTTTCCTTTCTAGTTTTTCCATTATCTTCCTTCCTCTTGAGTTTTTTTTTTTTTTTTCTTTTCTTTCAGCAACCTTCGCTTCATTTTCTTCAATTGCATTTTCTTCTCTTTCTGCAACTGTATTTGTATATTTTTTGTCAATTTAATTTTCTTCTTCCTGCTTCCTTTTATTCTCTCTCTTCAGTTTATTTATTACTTGTTTTTATGTCTCCTTTCCTTTAGACACATTTTCTTCTAATTACTTATCTTATTTTCTCTCCAATTCTCAATCTAATTGAAAATACGAAAAAACTTTTCCATGTCAACACAAGAATTAGATGACAATGACGATACTGATAATAATAATGATGATAACAAAAATGATAAGAAGAAGAATCATAATAGGAATTGCAATATTGATAATGATAAGAGAAGAGAGTAATAATAACCATTATTATTGTCATTTTTAACATTATCATTATTATTATTGTTATTATTATTATTATCATTATTATTATTATTATTATTATTGTTGTGGTTCTTGTTATTGTTATTATTATTATTATTGTTAACAATATTATCATTATTATCATCAATCTTATTATTATTATTATTACTATTATTATTACCATTATCAT